>NW_025750977.1:0-16938 GCF_021184085.1 Oncorhynchus gorbuscha | reverse complement strand
ATATCAGAGTTATATCACCGTTATATCAGCGCTATACAGTTTGTGAAAAAAAAAATTACGCCATTAAATCCAGATAGGCACAATTACAGCAGCCATACGATTAGATCGGTTTGGGATTTACACAATTGTGAACCATTTTTGTTCACAAAAATCCTTCGAACAGGGCAAGGGTCTAGGGGCAAACTACATTCCCTGCACGCACGGACACACACACCCGCACACACACGCACACACGGACACACACACACACACACACACACACACACACACACACACACACACACACACACACACACACACACACACACACACACACACACACACACACACACACACACACACACACACACACACACACACACACACACACACACACACACACACACACACACACACACACAGGCCCCTACCATATTCTCCAGAAATGCCAGTATCTCTGCGATCAGTTCCTGTGGGGGGGACACCCTGTACCTCAGGTAGGAGGCTGCGTGCTCTTTGCCCTCAAAGCGACGGTGAGCCATCTTGCCGTGCTGTTGCCGTGCTGAGTCAGAATGAGAGAGAGAGTTCTGAGGACACTGACAACCTCTGGGACACTAACATCAGACACAGAGGTTGTTAATTAACCACCAGGGCTTCGTCCCAAATGATCACTCCTTCCTCCCAAAGTGTGCACTTGTTCACTTCCCTTTGCTAATTTCAAAGGAAATATAACTGGTATAAGAAACACTGTGGAAAACCCCTCAAGCACTTTTCTGCACCAATACAATGTGTTTAGATCTGTGGTAGTGAACGAGTGCAGGGAACGAGTGTACACTTCAGGAGAAAGGAGATATTATTGGGATGCACGCCCCAAGGAAACCACACTATTTTGCTGCACTTCCTTCGGAGGACAGAAGAGGTCAGTATTAGACAGAGTATGTCCTGTAGGAGCTGGAGCTGGGACTGGGGACAGACAGAGAGAGACAGAGAGCAGGGACAGAGACAGAGAGAGACAGAGAGCAGGGATAGAGACAGAGAGCAGGGACAGAGACAGAGAGAGACAGAGAGCAGGGACAGAGACAGAGAGAGACAGAGAGCAGGTACAGAGACAGAGAGCAGGGACAGAGACAGAGAGCAGGGACAGAGACAGAGAGCAGGGATAGAGAGCAGAGAGCAGGGATAGAGACAGAGAGCAGGGACAGAGACAGAGAGAGACAGAGAGCAGGGACAGAGACAGAGAGCAGGGACAGAGACAGAGAGCAGGGACAGAGACAGAGAGCAGGGACAGAGACAGAGAGCAGGGATAGAGAGCAGAGAGCAGGGATAGAGACAGAGAGCAGGGATAGAGACAGAGAGCAGGGACAGAGACAGAGAGCAGGGACAGAGACAGAGAGCGTGGACAGAGACAGAGAGCAGGGATAGAGACAGAGAGCAGGGATAGAGACAGAGAGCAGGGATAGAGAGCAGAGAGCAGGGATAGAGAGCAGAGAGCAGGGATAGAGAGCAGAGAGCAGGGATAGAGAGCAGAGAGCAGGGATAGAGAGCAGAGAGCAGGGATAGAGACAGAGAGCAGGGATAGAGAGCAGAGAGCAGGGATAGAGAGCAGAGAGCAGGGATAGAGAGCGAGCTAGCAGGGATAAATGTAATGTAATGTAAAGGGATAGAGAGCAGAGAGCAGGGATAGAGAGCAGAGAGCAGGGACAGAGACAGAGAGTAGGGACAGAGACAGAGAGCAGGGACAGAGACAGAGAGCAGGGACAGAGACAGAGAGCAGGGACAGAGACAGAGAGCAGAGAGCAGGGATAGAGAGCAGGGATAGAGACAGAGAGCAGGGACAGAGACAGAGAGCAGAGAGCAGGGACAGAGACAGAGAGCAGGGACAGAGACAGAGAGCAGAGAGCAGGGATAGAGAGCAGGGATAGAGACAGAGAGCAGGGACAGAGACAGAGAGCAGGGACAGAGACAGAGAGCAGAGAGCAGGGATAGAGACAGAGAGCAGGGACAGAGACAGAGAGCAGGGATAGAGACAGAGAGCAGGGACAGAGACAGAGGGCAGGGACAGAGACAGAGAGCAGAGAGCAGGGATAGAGAGCAGGGATAGAGACAGAGAGCAGGGACAGAGACAGAGAGCAGGGACAGAGACAGAGAGCAGGGACAGAGACAGAGAGCAGGGACAGAGACAGAGAGCAGGGATAGAGAGCAGAGAGCAGGGACAGAGACAGAGAGCAGGGACAGAGACAGAGAGCAGGGATAGAGACAGAGAGCAGGGACAGAGACAGAGAGCAGGGACAGAGACAGAGAGCAGGGACAGAGACAGAGAGCAGGGATAGAGACAGAGAGCAGGGACAGAGACAGAGAGCAGGGACAGAGACAGAGAGCAGGGATAGAGACAGAGAGCAGGGACAGAGACAGAGAGCAGGGACAGAGACAGAGAGCAGGGATAGAGAGCAGAGAGCAGGGACAGAGACAGAGAGCAGGGATAGAGACAGAGAGCAGGGATAGAGAGCAGAGAGCAGGGATAGAGAGCAGAGAGCAGGGATAGAGAGCAGAGAGCAGGGATAGAGAGCAGAGAGCAGGGATAAAGAGCAGAGAGCAGGGATAGAGAGCAGAGAGCAGGGATAGAGAGCAGAGAGCAGGGATAGAGACAGAGAGCAGGGATAGAGAGCAGAGAGCAGGGATAGAGACAGAGAGCAGGGATAGAGAGCAGAGAGCAGGGATAGAGAGCAGAGAGCAGGGATAGAGAGCAGAGAGCAGGGATAGAGAGCAGAGAGCAGGGATAAAGACAGAGAGCAGGGATAGAGACAGAGAGCAGGGATAGAGAGCAGAGAGCAGGGACAGAGACAGAGAGCAGGGATAGAGAGCAGAGAGCAGGGACAGAGACAGAGAGCAGGGATAAAGACAGAGAGCAGGGATAGAGACTGAGAGCAGGGACAGAGACAGAGAGCAGGGATAGAGACAGAGAGCAGAGAGCAGGGATAGAGACAGAGAGCAGAGAGCAGGGATAGAGACAGAGAGCAGAGAGCAGGGATAGAGACAGAGAGCAGAGAGCAGGGATAGAGACTGTTATGCAGGTGAATGAGGACCCAAAAGCGACTTTACAGAAACAGAGTTTATTCCAAGTCAAAACAGGAATACTGAAACCCTCTAGACAGTAGAGGGGAACAACTGAAGATGCGACCACAGACTGCAGGTCGCTTCGGGAAGGCGCAGGCCGTAGCTGATCTAGACACCTGCTCACACGCAGCATCTGAAGAAGGCAAAAAACATGACAGGACGGAACGAGGACAAGAACAGCGAACATCAAACAAGGATCCGACAAGGACAGAAGCGGAAAACAGAGGGAGAAATAGGGACTCTAATCAGAGGGCAAAATAGGGGACAGGTGTGAAAGAGTAAATGAGGTAGTTAGGAAAATGAGGAACAGCTGGGGGCAGGAACGGAACGATAGGGAGAGAGAGCGAGAGAGCGAGAGAGGGAGGGGGAGAGAGAGGGATAGAAAGAGGGAAAGAACCTAATAAGACCAGCAGAGGGAAACGAATAGAAGGGGAAGCACAGGGACAAGACATGATAATCAATGACAAAACATGACAGAGACAGAGAGCAGGGATAGAGACAGAGAGCAGAGAGCAGGGATAGAGACAGAGAGCAGGGATAGAGAGCAGAGAGCAGGGATAGAGACAGAGAGCAGGGATAGAGAGCAGGGATAGAGAGCAGAGACAGAGAGCAGGGACAGAGACAGAGAGCAGGGACAGACACCGAGAGAAGGGATAGAGACAGAGAGCAGACAGCAGGGATAGAGACAGAGAGCAGGGATAGAGAGCAGAGACAGAGAGCAGAGACAGAGAGCAGGGACAGAGACAGAGAGCAGGGACAGACACCGAGAGCAGGGATAGAGACAGAGAGCAGGGATAGAGAGCAGGGATAGAGAGCAGAGACAGAGAGCAGAGACAGAGAGCAGGGACAGAGACAGAGAGCAGGGACAGACACCGAGAGAAGGGATAGAGACAGAGAGCAGACAGCAGGGATAGAGACAGAGAGCAGGGATAGAGAGCAGAGACAGAGAGCAGAGACAGAGAGCAGGGACAGAGACAGAGAGCAGGGACAGACACCGAGAGCAGGGATAGAGACAGAGAGCAGGGATAGAGACAGAGAGCAGGGATAGAGAGCAGGGACAGAGAGCAGGGACAGACACAGAGAGCAGGGAGAGAGACAGAGAGCAGGGATAGAGAGCGGGTGGTGGTGGATGGGAGTGGAGAGAGAGTTGGTCAGGGTGGTGGTGTTGGGAGTGGAGAGAGAGTTGGTCAGGGTGGTGGTGTTGGGAGTGGAGAGAGAGTTGGTCAGGGTGGTGGTGTTGGGAGTGGAGAGAGAGTTGGTCAGGGTGGTGGTGTTGGGGGTGGGGGTGGTCAGAGGTTCTGTGGTTCACCACAACATAAACTCGCAGGCTAATCTTGAACTTAGAAGTATTTTTCTATTGTGAAGTGTCGTGAGAAACAGGAGAACCTCCTCTTCTGCATGTGTGCATGTTCGTGTTTGTGTGTGTGGTTGTGCGTTCGTGTGTGTGTGTGTGTGTGTGTTTGATGCTGTGACCTTTCCCTCTGACCTGGCTAGTGACCTTGTTATCCTCCCAGGTTTAATTACCAGTCACAGCGGTGGAATGGTAATCAGAGAGGAATTAGAGTCTGTGGTTGGGTGGGAGGGGGGGATCAATGTCCTTCAGAGGGGGGGAGTCCAGGGAGAGTCAAATAGGACCGGCACATACACACACACACTCAAGAACTAGCACACACAATAGTCGTGCATGTTCTATCTTTGTTTTTCAATTCCATTCCAGCCTTGTTCTGATAGTTCAGACTCAGATCTAGATTCAAGTGTTTTTGGACCGACACAGATCTACAGATCTATAACCAGAACCTCTGAACAGATATTGAAATGGAAGAGGCTCATCTTCACAGGAGTTCCTCTTTAACACGCCACATACTGCTTGGAATTAGGTAAGGAACTGATTAGGTATTGATCTTCCCTAATTCCTATCTATTTATTCAGGAGGGGGTGGATAAGTAACTCCTACCCAGGCCAAGGTTGGAGCAACTCCTACCCACCCTCAGGCCAAGGTTGGAGCAACTCCTACCCACCCTCAGGCCAAGGTTGGAGCAACTCCTACCCACCCTCAGGCCAAGGTTGGAGCAACTCCTACCCACCCTCAGGCCAAGGTTGGAGCAACTCCTACCCACCCTCAGGCCAACGTTGGAGCAACTCCTACCCACCCTCAGGCCAAGGTTGGAGCAACTCCTACCCACCCTCAGGCCAAGGTTGGAGCAAGGGGTTACTCACAAACCATGTGCAATGAATAGGTATTATGTAGGCCGAGACGGAATATGTTTTCCAAAACCATTGAGCTGTCCATTCTCCTTCAGGTCCTATTGAAGTGTTCATGTCCAGACAACGCTAAGTGTTGTTAACATCTGGAATGTCCCTGTTTAAATCCATTTTATTTTCATTGTTTGCTGTACATCTTGAGGAGAGGCATACAAAACAGAGAGCCACATTCCCACATACCTTCGGTCCTACACTCTGACAGGGACCTCCAACAAAACAGAGAGCCACATTCCCACATAGCTTCGCTCATACACTCTGACAGGGACCTCCACCAAAACAGAGAGCCACATTCCCACATACCTTCGGTCATACACTCTGACAGGGACCTCCACCAAACCAGAGAGCCACATTCCCACATACCTTCGGTCATACACTCTGACAGGGACCTCCACCAAAACAGAGAGCCACATTCCCACATACCTTCGGTCATACACTCTGACAGGGACCTCCACCAAACCAGAGAGCCACATTCCCACATACCTTCGGTAATACACTCTGACAGGGACCTCCAACAAACCAGAGAGCCACATTCCCACATACCTTCGGTCCTACACTCTGACAGGGACCTCCAACAAAACAGAGAGCCACATTCCCACATAGCTTCGGTAATACACTCTGACAGGGACCTCCACCAAACCAGAGAGCCACATTCCCACATACCTTCGGTCATACACTCTGACAGGGACCTCCACCAAACCAGAGAGCCACATTCCCACATACCTTCGGTCATACACTCTGACAGGGACCTCCACCAAACCAGAGAGCCACATTCCCACATACCTTCGGTCATACACTCTGACAGGGACCTCAACCAAACCAGAGAGCCACATTCCCACATACCTTCGGTCATACACTCTGACAGGGACCTCCACCAAACCAGAGAGCCACATTCCCACATACCTTCGGTCATACACTCTGACAGGGACCTCCACCAAACCAGAGAGCCACATTCCCACATACCTTCGGTCCTACACTCTGACAGGGACCTCCACCAAACCAGAGAGCCACATTCCCACATTCCTTCGGTCCTACACTCTGACAGGGACCTCCACCAAAACAGAGAGCCACATTCCCACATACCTTCGGTCATACACTCTGACAGGAACCTCCACCAAACCAGAGAGCCACATTCCCACATACCTTCGGTCATACAATCTGACAGGGACCTCCACCAAACCAGAGAGCCACATTCCCACATACCTTCGGTCCTACACTCTGACAGGAACCTCCACCAAACCAGAGAGCCACATTCCCACATACCTTCGGTCATACACTCTGACAGGGACCTCCACCAAACCAGAGAGCCACATTCCCACATACTTTCGGTCATACACTCTGACAGGGACCTCCACCAAACCAGAGAGCCACATTCCCACATACCTTCGGTCATACACTCTGACAGGGACCTCCACCAAACCAGAGAGCCACATTCCCACATACCTTCGGTAATACACTCTGACAGGGACCTCCACCAAACCAGAGAGCCACATTCCCACATACCTTCGGTCCTACACTCTGACAGGGACCTCCAACAAAACAGAGAGCCACATTCCCACATAGCTTCGGTAATACACTCTGACAGGGACCTCCACCAAACCAGAGAGCCACATTCCCACATACCTTCGGTCATACACTCTGACAGGGACCTCCACCAAACCAGAGAGCCACATTCCCACATACCTTCGGTCATACACTCTGACAGGGACCTCCACCAAACCAGAGAGCCACATTCCACATACCTTCGGTCATACACTCTGACAGGGACCTCAACCAAACCAGAGAGCCACATTCCCACATACCTTCGGTCATACACTCTGACAGGGACCTCCACCAAACCAGAGAGCCACATTCCCACATACCTTCGGTCATACACTCTGACAGGGACCTCCACCAAACCAGAGAGCCACATTCCCACATACCTTCGGTCCTACACTCTGACAGGGACCTCCACCAAACCAGAGAGCCACATTCCCACATTCCTTCGGTCCTACACTCTGACAGGGACCTCCACCAAAACAGAGAGCCACATTCCCACATACCTTCGGTCATACACTCTGACAGGAACCTCCACCAAACCAGAGAGCCACATTCCCACATACCTTCGGTCATACACTCTGACAGGGACCTCCACCAAACCAGAGAGCCACATTCCCACATACCTTCGGTCCTACACTCTGACAGGAACCTCCACCAAACCAGAGAGCCACATTCCCACATACCTTCGGTCATACACTCTGACAGGGACCTCCACCAAACCAGAAAGCCACATTCCCACATACTTTCGGTCATACACTCTGACAGGGACCTCCACCAAACCAGAGAGCCACATTCCCACATACCTTCGGTCATACACTCTGACAGGGACCTCCACCAAACCAGAGAGCCACATTCCCACATACCTTCGGTCATACACTCTGACAGGGACCTCCACCAAACCAGAGAGCCACATTCCCACATACCTTCGGTCATACACTCTGACAGGGACCTCCACCAAACCAGAGAGCCACATTCCCACATACCTTCGGTCCTACACTCTGTCAGGGACCTCCACCAAACCAGAGAGCCACATTCCCACATTCCTTCGGTCCTACACTCTGACAGGGACCTCCACCAAAACAGAGAGCCACATTCCCACATACCTTCGGTCATATACTCTGACAGGAACCTCCACCAAACCAGAGAGCCACATTCCCACATACCTTCGGTCATACACTCTGACAGGGACCTCCACCAAACCATAGAGCCACATTCCCACATACCTTCGGTCCTACACTCTGACAGGAACCTCCACCAAACCAGAGAGCCACATTCCCACATACCTTCGGTCATACACTCTGACAGGGACCTCCACCAAACCAGAGAGCCACATTCCCACATACTTTCGGTCATACACTCTGACAGGGACCTCCACCAAACCAGAGAGCCACATTCCCACATACCTTCGGTCCTACACTCTGACAGGGACCTCCACCAAACCAGAGACCCACATTCCTACATACCTTCGGTCATACACTCTGACAGGAACCTCCACCAAACCAGAGAGCCACATTCCCACATACCTTCGGTCCTACACTCTGACAGGAACCTCCACCAAACCAGAGAGCCAGATTCCCACATACCTTCGGTCATACACTCTGACAGGGACCTCCACCAAACCAGAGAGCCACATTCCCACATACCTTCGGTCATACACTCTGACAGGGACCTCCACCAAACCAGAGAGCCACATTCCCACATACCTTCGGTCATACACTCTGACAGGGACCTCCACCAAAACAGCCAGTTTGGAAATAGGTATTCAACAAAAAATAATAGACTGTAGTCTATACCATTCATTTGGAATTATAAAGCCACTAAATACCACTAAATATCATTAAATACCCCTAAATACCATTAAGTATCCCCAAATACCATTAAGTACCACTAAATACCAATAAGTACCACTAAATACCATTAAATACTGCTAAATACCATTAAGTATCCCCAAATACCATTAACTACCACTAACTACCAATAAGTACCACTAAATACCATTAAATACCACTAAATACCATTAAGTATCACTAAACACTATTAAGTACCACTAAATACCACTAAATAGAGTTTATCTTTTCACCCAGTGCTTTTAGACATTCCTTTCCCTCCTCCCCCATCCACCGCAGGTTGCCATGGCGATTGTCGGTAGTCACAGCAACGGTGAGAGCAGACTGTTCTGTGAGGTGAGATGGAGAGAGCTTCTCTGAGAGCTCCTGGTACAGGTAGTCTACACCTCAACAGGCTTCACAGGGATACAGGGAGAGAGCCAACACAGACCCTGGGTAGATATGTAGATACACAGCATCCTCTGTTGGAGTGAGAACAAGCCTCTTCTTCAAGGCTGTTAATAGTTTTACATGGATGTGAGCTGAATGCACAAGATGGGGATATAATAGCCCTAGTGCACCATGAACCGCACACACACACACGCACACGCACACGCACACGCACACGCACACGCACACGCACACGCACACGCACACGCACACGCACACACGCACACACGCACACACGCACGCGCACGCGCACACGCGCACACACACACACACACACACACACACACACACACACACACACACACACACACACACACACACACACACACACACACACACACACACACACACACACACACACACACACACAGACACAGACACAGACACAGACACACACACACACACACACACACACACACACACACACACACACACACACACACACACACACACACACACACACACACACACACACACACACAGACACACAGACACAGACACACACACACACACACACACACACACACACACACACACACACACACACACACACACACACACACACACACACACACACACACACACACACACACACACACACACACACACACACACACACACACACACACACACACACACACACACACACACACACACACACACACACACACACACACACACACACACACACAGACAGACAGACAGACAGACAGACACACACGCACGCACACACACACACGTACACGCACACACGCGCACACACACACACGACAGATAAGAATGTACATTCTCTCAAATCAATATTAACATATTGATTAGCTAATTGACAGAATTCTGCCAATACTGCTGACAAAGCCAATGGCATGTCAGTGATGTGTGAAGTCCTCTGTTAGTCTACTCTCATAGGAACTGAGCATAATCTAAAGTAGTCAACCCCAGCTATTTGACTCCACACACACACACACACACACACACACACACACACACACACACACACACACACACACACACACACACACACACACACACACACACACACACACACACACACACACACACACACACACACACACACACACACACAGCTCTGGCCCAACTCAATAACATGGGGGATGGCATTGATACCTCTACTGGGAAATATAGTATAATCATAGCTATACCTCTACTGGGAAATGTAGTCAAATCATAGCTATACCTGTACTGGGAAATGTAGTCAAATCATAGCTATACCTCTACTGGGAAATGTAGTCTAATCATAGCTATACCTGTACTGGGAAATGTAGTCAAATCATAGCTATACCTCTACTGGGAAATGTAGTCTAATCATAGCTATACCTCTACTGGGAAATGTAGTCTAATCATAGCTATACCTGTACTGGGAAATGTAGTCAAATCATAGCTATACCTCTACTGGGAAATGTAGTCTAATCATAGCTATACCTGTACTGGGAAATGTAGTCAAATCATAGCTATACCTCTACTGGGAAATGTAGTCTAATCATAGCTATACCTCTACTGGGAAATGTAGTCTAATCATAGCTATACCTGTACTGGGAAATGTAGTCAAATCATAGCTATACCTCTACTGGGAAATGTAGTCTAATCATAGCTATACCTGTACTGGGAAATGTAGTCAAATCATAGCTATACCTCTACTGGGAAATGTAGTCTAATCATAGCTATACCTCTACTGGGAAATGTAGTCTAATCACATACACTATACTATATCTATTAAACATAAGAATGAGTGTGAGTTTTTGTAACAACCCGGCTTGTGGCAAGTGACAAAGAGCTCTTATAGGACCAGGGCACAAATAATAATATAATAATAATAATAACAATTGCTCTTTAGCCATCTTACATGTAAAACCTTATTTGTTCATCGAAAATTGTGAATAACTCACCACAGGTTAATGAGAAGGGTGTGCTTGAAAGGATGCACATAACTCTGCAATGTTGTATTGGAGAGAGTCTCAGTCTTAAATCATTTTCCACACACAGTCTGTGCCTGTATTTAGTTTTCATGCTAGTGAGGGCCGAGAATCCACTCTCACATTGGTACGTGGTTGCAAAGGGCATCAGTGTCTTAACAGCTCAATTTGCCAAGGCAGGATACTCTGAACACAGCCCTAGCCAGAAATCTGGCAGTGGCTTCTGATTAAATTCAAATTTCACAGAACCACTTGTTCCAATTTCGATGAGGCTCTCTTGTTCAGATATCAGTAAGTGGACTGGAGGCAGGGCATGAAAGGGATAACGAATACAGTTGTTTGTATCATCCATTTCAGGAAAGTACTTGCGTAATTGCGCACCCAACTCACTCAGGTGCTTCACTATATCACATTTGACATTGTCCGAAAGCTTGAGTTCATTTGCACACAAACAAATCATACAATGATGGAAAGACCTGTGTGTTGTCCTTGTTAATGCAGACAGAGAAGAGCTCCAACTTCTTAATCATAGCCTCAATTTTGTCCCGCACATTGAATATAGTTGCGGAGAGTCCCTGTAATCCTAGATTCAGATCATTCAGGTAGGCCAGTTGTGTGAGAAACCCGTCATGATGCAAGCGGCCAAACAAGTAAAAATTATGGTCAGTAAAGAAAACTTTAAGCTCGTCTCTCAATTAAAAAAAAATGTGTCAATACTTTGCCCTTTGATAACCAGCACATTTTCTGTTGTAAAAGCGTTCCATGGTCGATGCCCATATCATTGCATAATGCAGAAAATACACGAGAGTTCAGAGGCCTTTGCTTTAACAAAGTTCATCATTTTCACTGTGGTGCCAAAACACATTTCAAGCTGTCAGGCATTCCCTTGGCAAGAAGAGCCTCTTGGTTGATGCTGCAGTGTACCCAAGTGGTGTAAGGAGCAACTGCTTGCATGCATATTACCACTCCACTATGTCTCCCTGTCATGGCCTTTGCACCATCAGTACAGATAACAACACATATTGACCACCAAAGTCTATTTTACGTCACAAAGCTGTCAAGTACTTTAAAAATATCCTCTCCTGTTGTCCTGGTTTCCAGGGGTTTCCAGAAGAGGATGTCTTCCTTAATTGACCCCCCATAAATGTAACAGACATATACCAGGAGCTGTGCCAGGCCTGCCACATCTGTTGACTCATCCAGCTGTAACAGACATATACCAGGAGCTGTGCCAGGCCCGCCACGTCTGTTGACTCATCCAGCTGTAACAGACATATACCAGGAGCTGTGCCAGGCCCGCCACGTCTGTTGACTCATCCAGCTGTAACAGACATATACCAGGAGCTGTGCCAGGCCCGCCACGTCTGTTGACTCATCCAGCTGTAACAGACATATACCAGGAGCTGTGCCAGGCCCACCACGTCTGTTGACTCATCCAGCTGTAACAGACATATACCAGGAGCTGTGCCAGGCCCGCCATGTCTGTTGACTCATCCAGCTGTAACAGACATATACCAGGAGCTGTGCCAGGCCCACCACGTCTGTTGACTCATCCAGCTGTAACAGACATATACTAGGAGCTGTGCCAGGCCCACTACGTCTGTTGACTCATCCAGCTGTAACAGACATATACCAGGAGCTGTGCCAGGCCCACCATGTCTGTTGACTCCTCCAGCTGTAACAGACATATACCAGGAGCTGTGCCAGGCCCGCCATGTCTGTTAACTCATCCAGCTGTAACAGACATATACCAGGAGCTGTGCCAGGCCCGCCATGTCTGTTGACTCATCCAGCTGTAACAGACATATACCAGGAGCTGTGCCAGGCCCGCCATGTCTGTTGACTCATCCAGCTGTAACAGACATATACCAGGAGCTGTGCCAGGCCCACCATGTCTGTTGACTCATCCAGCTGTAACACATATAATTCACTGGCTTGTATGTGAAGCAGTAATGGTTTCAAAACATCTTCTGCCATGTCACTGATGTGTCGTGAAAAAGTGTTGTTTGAAGATGACATTGTCTGTATAGTTTTTTGGACCTTTCCCCCAGTATTGTTCCAGCCATATCCACGGCAGCAGGACTAAAGAATGAAGTACTCCTCAATAGTATGGGGCTTGCCTGTCCTAGCCAATAGCCAGTAGCTCACCATATAAGACGCTTCTAGCCCGTCTTATTCATGGTATCTATTGCTTTTATACATGTCTTACTACTTGAAAGTCGTCTTAATTCTCGCTCGAAAAACTCCTGCGGCTTATTTTTCAAATGGGCATGTTTTGTTTCTAAATGTCTACGCAAGAGTGAAGGTTTCATCGAGTTGTGAGATGGTACTTTTGCACATATAACACACCATGGCGGAGGAAAGGCATTACTCCCAATATACAGTCAATTAAAGCCAAATCAATGTTGTTCATCATATTTGTATTTGAATCACATTTTTATTTGGCGTACTCGACGGCATTGTGCGTATTCTAGTTTGGGAATACCTGGTCCAGACCATCTATCAGATGCTGTCTGGTCCAAAAGTGTATGACATTATTACCGCATAGCATTGAATGCAAAGGATGCCAGTGAGCATTTGGCCTCCCTTGATAAAAAGTAAATAATAGCCAATCAGTGTTGAGCTAAACTGAGTGAGCTCACCTGTAAATAATAACCAATCAGAGTTGAGCTAAACTGAGTGAGCTCACCTGTAAATAATAGCCAATCAGAGTTGAGCTAACCTGAGTGAGCTCACCTGTAAATAAGCCAATCAGTGTTGAGCTAAACTGAGTGAGCTCGCCTGTAAATAATAGCCAATCAGCGTTGAGCTAAACTGAGTGAGCTCACCTGTAAATAATAGCCAATCAGTGTTGAGCTAAACTGAGTGAGCTCACCTGTAATTGGTCCTGGAACACCAAAACAAAGAGTCAAGTGAAGCCAGTTTGGTTGACAGAAACAACTTGTATTGCTGCATGTCGTTGTGTTGTTGTCCTCCAGTGGCTAGCTAGCTAAAAATCATCCCTTTCCTAAATTAGCCATGGATGGAGATAGGGATTTGGACTTGTGGTTTTACTTCATTCTCTGTACTGGCCAATGACTTTAATGGTGATTCTGATCCAACCATTAATTAATAGATTGTGCCCTTGACCTGAGAGGATGGAAGTTCAATATGTAGTTAAATGTAGTAGGTTAATGTTAACTAGCTGGCCTGGCCTATTGTTGTCCATGAAAGGAAGTTAGTCTAGTGAGCAAGTATTTTAGCCAAGTAGCCTAGGACAAAACAAATAAAACATGTACTGTATGATAGAGTCATAGACCGTTTCCTCAACATGAAAGAGGAGAATGGCAATACTCTACAAGTAGGGTGAGTCAACATGTTTTCTACTTGCATGAATGTGCACACACACACACACACACACACACACACACACACACACACACACACACACACACACACACACACACACACACACACACACACACACACACACACACACACACACACACACACACACACACACACACACACACGCACACTGAAATCTGAAACAATATGCTTTGTGGACTTCGGTTTTGTGATGAAACAAAGGTGTGGTTTAATGTATTCTGCCACTGTGTCCTCTTATTGTCTCGGCCTTTAGGCCTAAATATCACGTTGTCAAGACATATGGACTGACAGGTTATAGAGCAAACAACACAATTATCACAACACACAGGTTGTAATATGGCTTTTTATCTGGCTTGGCTTCCCAGGTGATTCTACCCACACACCACTACTGGAATTGACACTTGACAGTAGGTATCAATTGGTAAAGTTGATGAGGGTGGCAGGTTAGCCTGGTCCCACCCAGATCTGTTTCTTGTAGCATGACAATGACCACAGGAGTTGGCTTTACAGCACAAACAGATCTAGGATCAGGCTAACAACAGGTCATTTGGGTGGAACGCATGATAAAATGGCCACTGATATGTCAGCATATATGATTCAGCTCAATGGATGTCCAGAGGACCAGGATCATGTGACCCACAGCACGGCCTCAATGGCCCCCTCACTTCCTCTCTAACTCTTGGTGTGTAACAAAGAAAAAGGACACTAGGTGATAACATGGGTTACACACAACAAGAGGGAACAGACACCAGGGTTAAAATGGGTTACACACAACAACAGAGGAACCAGACACTAGGGTTAACGTGGGTTACACACAACAACAGAGGGAACAGACACCAGGGTTAACGTGGGTTACACACAACAACAGAGGGAACAGACACCAGGGTTAACATGGGTTACACACAACAACAGATGGACCAGACACCAGGGTTAACGTGGGTTACACACAACAACAGAGGGACCAGACACCAGGGTTAACGTGGGTTACACACAACAACAGAGGGACCAGACACCAGGGTTAACATGGGTTACACACAACAACAGAGGGAACATAGGTTACACACAACAACAGAGGGACCAGACACCAGGGTTAACATGGGTTACACACAACAACAGAGGGACCAGACACCAGGGTTAACATGGGTTACACACAACAGAGGGACCAGACACCAGGGTTAACATGGGTTACACACAACAACAGAGGGAACAGACACCAGGGTTAACGTGGGTTACACACAACAACAGAGGGACCAGACACCAGGGTTAACGTGGGTTACACAACAACAGAGGGACCAGACACCAGGGTTAACGTGGGTTACACACAACAACAGAGGGACCAGACACAGGGTTAACGTGGGTTACACACAACAACAGAGGGACCAGACACCAGGGTTAACGGGTTACACACAACAACAGAGGGACCAGACACCAGGGTTAACGTGGGTTACACACAACAACAGAGGGACCAGACACTAGGGTTTGGGTTACACACAACAACAGAGGGACCAGACACCAGGGTTAACGTGGGTTACACACAACAACAGAGGGACCAGACACTAGGGTTAATGTGGGTTACACACAACAACAGAGGGACCAGACACCAGGGTTAACGTGGGTTACACACAACAACAGAGGGACCAGACACTAGGGTTAACATGGGTTACACACAACAACAGAGGGACCAGACACCAGGGTTAACGTGGGTTACACACAACAACAGAGGGACCAGACACCAGAGGGTTAACGTGGGTTACACACAACAACAGAGGGACCAGACACCAGGTTAACGTGGGTTAACTAGGTTGGTGGGTTACACACAACAACAGAGGGACCAGACACCAGGGTTAACGTGGGTTACACACAACAACAGAGGGACCAGACACCAGGGTTAACGTGGGTTACACACAACAACAGAGGGACCAGACACCAGGGTTAACGTGGGTTACACACAACAACAGAGGGACCAGACACCAGGGTTAACGGGGTTACAACAACAGAGGGACCAGACAGAGGGACCAGACACCAGGGTTCAGACACAACCAGGGTTACCACGTGGGTTACACACAACAACAGAGGGACCAGACACCAGGGTTAACGTGGGTTACACACAACAACAGAGGGACCAGACACCAGGGTTAACGTGGGTTACACACAACAACAGAGGACCAGACACCAGGGTTAACGCGGGGTTACACAGAACAGACACAGAGGGACCAGACACTAGACACTCAGGTTAATGTGGGTTACACACAACAACAGAGGGACCAGACACCAGGGTTAACGGGTTACACAACAACAGAGGGACCAGACACTAGGGTTAACGGGGTTACACACAACAACAGAGGGACCAGACACCAGGTTAACGTGGGGTTACACACAACAACAGAGGGACCAGACACCAGGGGTTAACGTGGGTTACACACAACAACAGAGGGACCAGACACCAGAGTTAATGTGGGTTACACACAACA
>NW_025750976.1:2500-16947 GCF_021184085.1 Oncorhynchus gorbuscha | reverse complement strand
GAGGTTTGTGGTGCTGTCTGAGGCGATGCAGGTACAGGGACTGGGAGAGGTGTGTGTTGCTTTCTGAGGCGATGCAGGTACAGGGACTGAGAGAGGTTGGTGGTGCTGTCTGAGGCGATGCAGGTTCAGGGACAGGGAGAGGTTTGTGGTGCTGTCTGAGGCGATTCAGGTACAGGGACTTGGAGAGGTTTGTGGTGCTGTCTGATGCGATGCAGGAGAGGGATAGGAACGGGGACCGGGACAGGGACAGGCAGGGGTTTGTGGTGCTGTCTGATGCGATGCAGGAACAGGGATGGGGACAGGGACCAGCATGGGTTTGTGGTGCAGTCTGAGGCGATGCAGGAACAGGGATGGGGACAGGGACCAGCAGGGGTTTGTGGTGCAGTCTGAGGCGATGCAGGAACAGGGATAGGTTTTTGTTGCTGTCTGAGGCGATGCAGGGACAGGGACAGGGATAGGTTTGTGTTGCTGTCTGAGGCGATGCAGGGACAGGGACTGGGAGAGGTTTGTGGTGCTGTCTGAGGCGATGCAGGGAGAGGGATAGGAACTGGGACTGGGACAGGGAGAGGTTTGTGGTGCTGTTTGAGTTGATGCAGGGAGAGGGATGGGAATGGGGACCGGGACAGGGACAGGGAGAGGTTTGTGTTGCTGTCTGAAGCGATGCAGGCACAGGGATAGGTTTTTGTTGCTGTCTGAGGCGATGCAGGGAAAGGGACAGGGAGAGGTTTGTGTTGCTGTCTGAGGCGATGCAGGGACAGGGACTGGGAGAGGTTTGTGTTGCTGTCTGAGGCGATGCAGGTACAGGGACTGGGAGAGGTTTGTGGTGCTGTCTGAGGCGATGCAGGTACAGGGACTGGGAGAGGTGTGTGTTGCTTTCTGAGGCGATGCAGGTACAGGGACTGGGAGAGGTTTGTGGTGCTGTCTGAGGTGATGCAGGTACAGGGACTGGGAGAGGTGTGTGTTGCTTTCTGAGGCGATGCAGGTACAGGGACTGGGAGAGGTGTGTGTTGCTTTCTGAGGTGATGCAGGTACAGGGACTGGGAGAGGTGTGTGTTGCTTTCTGAGGCGATGCAGGTACAGGGACTGAGAGAGGTTTGTGGTGCTGTCTGAGGCGATGCAGGTTCAGGGACAGGGAGAGGTTTGTGGTGCTGTCTGAGGCGATTCAGGTACAGGGACTTGGAGAGGTTTGTGGTGCTGTCTGATGCGATGCAGGGAGAGGGATGGGGACAGGGACCAACATGGGTTTGTGGTGCAGTCTGAGGTGATGCAGGAACAGGGATAGGTTTTTGTTGCTGTCTGAGGCGATGCAGGGACAGGGACAGGGAGAGGTTTGTGTTGCTGTCTGAGGCGATGCAGGGACAGGGACTGGGAGAGGTTTGTGTTGCTGTCTGAGGCGATGCAGGTACAGGGACTGGGAGAGGTTTGTGGTGCTGTCTGAGGCGATGCAGGTACAGGGACTGGGAGAGGTTTGTGGTGCTGTCTGAGGCGATGCAGGGAGAGGGATAGGAACTGGGACTGGGACAGGGAGAGGTTTGTGGTGCTGTTTGAGTTGATGCAGGGAGAGGGATGGGAATGGGGACCGGGACAGGGACAGGGAGGGGTTTGTGGTGCTGTCTGAGGTGATGCAGGTACAGGGACAGGGAGAGGTTTGTGTTGCTGTCTGAGGCGATGCAGGCACAGGGATAGGTTTTTGTTGCTGTCTGAGGCGATGCAGGGACAGGGACAGGGAGAGGTTTGTGTTGCTGTCTGAGGCGATGCAGGGACAGGGACTGGGAGAGGTTTGTGTTGCTGTCTGAGGCGATGCAGGTACAGGGACTGGGAGAGGTTTGTGGTGCTGTCTGAGGCGATGCAGGTACAGGGACTGGGAGAGGTGTGTGTTGCTTTCTGAGGCGATGCAGGTACAGGGACTGAGAGAGGTTGGTGGTGCTGTCTGAGGCGATGCAGGTTCAGGGACAGGGAGAGGTTTATGGTGCTGTCTGAGGCGATTCAGGTACAGGGACTTGGAGAGGTTTGTGGTGCTGTCTGATGCGATGCAGGGAGAGGGATAGGAACGGGGACCGGGACAGGGACAGGCAGGGGTTTGTGGTGCTGTCTGATGCGATGCAGGAACAGGGATGGGGACAGGGACCAGCATGGGTTTGCGGTGCAGTCTGAGGCGATGCAGGAACAGGGATGGGGACAGAGACCAGCAGGGGTTTGTGGTGCAGTCTGAGGCGATGCAGGAACAGGGATAGGTTTTTGTTGCTGTCTGAGGCGATGCAGGGACAGGGACAGGGATAGGTTTGTGTTGCTGTCTGAGGCGATGCAGGGAGAGGGATAGGAACTGGGACTGGGACAGGGAGAGGTTTGTGGTGCTGTTTGAGTTGATGCAGGGAGAGGGATGGGAATGGGGACCGGGACAGGGACAGGGAGAGGTTTGTGTTGCTGTCTGAGGCGCTGCAGGCACAGGGATTGGTTTTTGTTGCTGTCTGAGGCGATGCAGGGACAGGGACAGGGAGAGGTTTGTGTTGCTGTCTGAGGCGATGCAGGGACAGGGACTGGGAGAGGTTTGTGTTGCTGTCTGAGGCAATGCAGGTACAGGGACTGGGAGAGGTTTGTGGTGCTGTCTGAGGCGATGCAGGTACAGGGACTGGCAGAGGTGTGTGTTGCTTTCTGAGGCGATGCAGGTACAGGGACTGGGAAAGGTTTGTGTTGCTGTCTGAGGCGATGCAGGTACAGGGACTGGGAGAGGTGTGTGTTGCTTTCTGATGCGATGCAGGTACAGGGACTGAGAGAGGTTTGTGGTGCTGTCTGAGGCGATGCAGGTTCAGGGACAGGGAGAGGTTTGTGGTGCT
Source organism: Oncorhynchus gorbuscha (assembly GCF_021184085.1). NCBI lineage: Eukaryota > Metazoa > Chordata > Actinopteri > Salmoniformes > Salmonidae > Oncorhynchus > Oncorhynchus gorbuscha. The sequence goes on along the minus strand of NW_025750976.1, from coordinate 14,113 downwards.
GTCTGAGGCGATTCAGGTACAGGGACTTGGAGAGGTTTGTGGTGCAGTCTGAGGCGATGCAGGAACAGGGATGGGAACAGGGACCAGCAGGGGTTTGTGGTGCAGTCTGAGGCGATGCAGGAACAGGGATAGGTTTTTGTTGCTGTCTGAGGCGATGCAGGGACAGGGACAGGGAGAGGTTTGTGTTGCTGTCTGAGGCGATGCAGGGACAGGGACAGGGAGAGGTTTGTGTTGCTGTCTGAGGCGATGCAGGGACAGGGACAGGGAGAGGTTTGTGTTGCTGTCTGAGGCGATGCAGGGACAGGGACTGGGAGAGGTTTGTGTTGCTGTCTGAGGCGATGCAGGTACAGGGACTGGGAGAGGTTTGTGGTGCTGTCTGAGGCGATGCAGGTACAGGGACTGGGAGAGATTTGTGGTGCTGTCTGAGGCGATGCAGGGAGAGGGATAGGAACTGGGACTGGGACAGGGAGAGGTTTGTGGTGCTGTTTGAGTTGATGCAGGGAGAGGGATGGGAATGGGGACCGGGACAGGGACAGGGAGGGGTTTGTGGTGCTGTCTGAGGTGATGCAGGTACAGGGACAGGGAGAGGTTTGTGTTGCTGTCTGAGGCGATGCAGGCACAGGGTTAGGCTTTTGTTGCTGTCTGAGGCGATGCAGGGACAGGGACAGGGAGAGGTTTGTGTTGCTGTCTGAGGCGATGCAGGGACAGGGACTGGGAGAGGTTTGTGTTGCTGTCTGAGGCGATGCAGGTACAGGGACTGGGAGAGGTTTGTGTTGCTGTCTGAGGCGATGCAGGTACAGGGACTGGGAGAGGTTTGTGGTGCTGTCTGAGGCGATGCAGGTACAGGGACTGGGAGAGGTGTGTGTTGCTTTCTGAGGCGATGCAGGTACAGGGACTGAGAGAGGTTGGTGGTGCTGTCTGAGGCGATGCAGGTTCAGGGACAGGGAGAGGTTTGTGGTGCTGTCTGAGGCGATTCAGGTACAGGGACTTGGAGAGGTTTGTGGTGCTGTCTGATGCGATGCAGGGAGAGGGATAGGAACGGGACCGGGACAGGGACAGGCAGGGGTTTGTGGTGCTGTCTGATGCGATGCAGGAACAGGGATGGGGACAGGGACCAGCATGGGTTTGTGGTGCAGTCTGAGGCGATGCAGGAACAGGGATGGGGACAGGGACCAGCAGGGGTTTGTGGTGCAGTCTGAGGCGATGCAGGAACAGGGATAGGTTTTTGTTGCTGTCTGAGGCGATGCAGGGACAGGGACAGGGATAGGTTTGTGTTGCTGTCTGAGGCGATGCAGGGACAGGGACTGGGAGAGGTTTGTGGTGCTGTCTGAGGCGATGCAGGGAGAGGGATAGGAACTGGGACTGGGACAGGGAGAGGTTTGTGGTGCTGTTTGAGTTGATGCAGGGAGAGGGATGGGAATGGGGACCGGGACAGGGACAGGGAGAGGTTTGTGTTGCTGTCTGAGGCGATGCAGGCACAGGGATAGGTTTTTGTTGCTGTCTGAGGCGATGCATTGACAGGGACAGGGAGAGGTTTGTGTTGCTGTCTGAGGCGATGCAGGGACAGGGACTGGGAGAGGTTTGTGTTGCTGTCTGAGGCGATGCAGGTACAGGGACTGGGAGAGGTTTGTGGTGCTGTCTGAGGCGATGCAGGTACAGGGACTGGGAGAGGTGTGTGTTGCTTTCTGAGGCGATGCAGGTACAGGGACTGGGAGAGGTTTGTGGTGCTGTCTGAGGCGATGCAGGTACAGGGACTGGGAGAGGTGTGTGTTGCTTTCTGAGGCGATGCAGGTACAGTGACTGGGAGAGGTGTGTGTTGCTTTCTGAGGTGATACAGGTACAGGGACTGGGAGAGGTGTGTGTTGCTTTCTGAGGCGATGCAGGTACAGGGACTGAGAGAGGTTTGTGGTGCTGTCTGAGGCGATGCAGGTTCAGGGACAGGGAGAGGTTTGTGGTGCTGTCTGAGGCGATTCAGGTACAGGGACTTGGAGAGGTTTGTGGCGCTGTCTGGATGCGAAGCTGCAGGGAGAGTGGATGGGGACAGGGACCAACATGGGTTTGTGGTGGCAGTCTGAGGTGATGCAGGAACAGGGATAGGCCCTTGTTGCTGTCTGAGGCGATGCAGGGACAGGGACAGGGGAGAGGTTTGTGTTGCTGTCTGAGGCGATGCAGGGACAGGGACTGGGAGAGGTTTGTGTTGCTGTCTGAGGCGATGCAGGGTGTACAGGGGACTGGGAGAGGCGGTGGTGCTGTCTGAGCTCGATGCAGGTACAGGGACCACCTGGGAGAGGTTTGTGGTGCTGTCTGAGGCGATGCAGGGAGAGGGATAGGAACTGGGACTGGGACAGGGAGAGGTTTGTGGTGCTGTTTGAGTTGATGCAGGGAGAGGGATGGAATGGGGACCGGGACAGGGACAGGGAGGGGTTGTGGTGCTGTCTGAGGTGATGCAGGTACAGGGACAGGAGAGGTTTGTGTTGCTGTCTGAGGGATGCAGGCACAGGATAGGTTTTTTGTTGCTGTCTGAGGCGATGCAGGGGACAGGGACAGGGAGAGGTTTGTGTTGCTGTCTGAGGCGATGCAGGGACAGGGACTGGGGAGAGGTTTGTGTTGCTGTCTGAGGCGATGCAGGCAGGGACAGGGAGAGGTTTGTGGTGCTGTCTGAGAGATTCAGGACAGGACTGGGAGAGGTGTGTGTTGCTGTCTGAGGCGATGCAGGACAGGGACTGGAGAGAGGTTGGGTGGTGAACTGGGATGCAGGTTCAGGGACAGGGAGAGGTTTGTGGTGCTGTCTGAGGCGATTCAGGTACAGGGACTTGAGAGGATGCGATGAATGGGGACCGGGACAGGACAGGGAGGGGGTTTGTGGTGCTGTCTGATGCGATGCAGGAACAGGGATGGGGACAGGGACCAGCATGGGTTTGCGGTGCAGTCTGAGGCGATGCAGGAACAGGATGGGGACAGAGACCCGAGGTTTGTGGTGCAGTCTGAGGCGATGCAGAACAGGGATAGGGTTTTTGTTGCTGTCTGAGGCGATGCAGGACAGGGACTGGGAGAGGTTTGTGTTGCTGTCTGAGGCGATGCAGGTAGGAACTGGGACTGGGAGAGGGTTTGTGGTGCTGTTTGAGTTGATGCAGGCGATGCAGGTGGGGACAGGGACTGACAGAGAGGTTTGTGGTGCTGTCTGGGCGCTGCAGGCGGGATTACTTTTGCTGCAGGTGCACAGGACAGGGAGAGGCTTGTGTTGCTGTCCTGAGGCGATGCAGGACAGGACTGGGAGAGGTTTGTGTTGCTGTCTGAGGCAATGCAGGTACAGGGACCTGGGATTTGTGGTGCTGTCTGAGGCGATGCAGGTACAGGGACTGGCAGAGGTGTGTTAAGCTTTCTGAGGCGATGCAGGAACAGTGGACTGGGAAAGGTTTGGTTGCTGTCTGAGGACCACTGGGAGAGGTGTGTGTTGCTTTCTGATGCGTGCAGGTCCAGGACTGAGAGAGGTTTGTGGTGCTGTCTGAGGCGATGCAGGTTCAGGGACAGTGAGAGGTTTGTGGTGCTGTCTGAGGCTTATCCAGGTACAGGGACTTGGAGAGGTTTGTGGTGGCTGTCTGAGGCAGGGAGGGGACAGGAACAGGATCCAGGGAACAGGGATGTGTGGGACAGCAGGGGTTTGTGGTGCAGTCTGAGGCGATGCAGGAACAGGGGATAGGTTTTTGTTGCTGTCTGAGGCGATGCAGGACAGGGACAGGAGAGGTTTGTGTTGCTGTCTGAGGCGATGCAGGGACAGGACAGGGAGAGAGGTTTGTGTTGCTGTCCGAGGCGATGCAGGGACAGGGACAGGGAGAGGCCTGTGTTGCTGTCTGAGGCGATGCAGGGACAGGATCCGGGGAGAGGCCCAGGTTGCTGTCTGAGGCGATGCAGGTACAGGGACTGGGAGAGGTTTGTGGTGCTGTCTGAGGCGATGCAGGTACAGGGGACTGGGAGAGGTTTGTGGTGCTGTCTGAGGCGATGCAGGGAGAGGATAGGAACTGGGGACTGGGACAGGGAGAGGTTTGTGGTGCTGTTTGAGTTGATGCAGGGAGAGGGATGGGAATGGGGACCGGGACAGGGACAGGGAGGGGGTTTGTGGTGCTGTCTGAGGTGATGCAGGTGGTGGGACAGGGGAGAGGCTTGTGTTGCTGTCCGAGGCGATGCAGGCACAGGGTTAGGTTTTTGTTGCTGTCCGAGGCGACGCAGGGACAGGACAGGGAGAGGTTTGTGTTGCTGTCTGAGGCGATGCAGGGACAGGACTGGGAGAGGTTTGTGTTGCTGTCTGAGGCGATGCAGGGGCACAGGGACTGGGAGAGGTTTGTGTTGCTGTCTGAGGCGATGCAGGTACAGGGACTGGGAGAGGTTTGTGGTGCTGTCTGAGGCGATGCAGGTACAGGGACTGGGAGAGGTGTGTTGCTTTCTGAGGCGATGCAGGTACAGGGACTGAGAGAGGTTGGTGGTGCTGTCTGAGGCGATGCAGGTTCAGGGACAGGGAGAGGTTTGTGGTGCTGTCTGAGGCGATTCAGGTACAGGGACTTGGAGAGGTTTGTGGTGCTGTCTGATGCGATGCAGGGAGAGGGATAGGAACGGGGACCGGGACAGGGACAGGCAGGGGTTTGTGGTGCTGTCTGATGCGATGCAGGAACAGGATGGGGACAGGGACCAGCATGGGTTTGTGGTGCAGTCTGAGGCGATGCAGGAACAGGGATGGGGACAGGACCAGCAGGGGTTTGTGGTGCAGTCTGAGGCGATGCAGGAACAGGGATAGGTTTTTGTTGCTGTCTGAGGCGATGCAGGGACAGGGACAGGGATAGGTTTGTGTTGCTGTCTGAGGCGATGCAGGGACAGGGACTGGGAGAGGTTTGTGGTGCTGTCTGAGGCGATGCAGGGAGAGGATAGGAACTGGGACTGGGACAGGGAGAGGTTTGTGGTGCTGTTTGAGTTGATGCAGGGAGAGGGATGGGAATGGGGACCGGACAGGGACAGGGAGAGGTTTGTGTTGCTGTCTGAGGTACGATGCAGGCACAGGGATAGGTTTTTGTTGCTGTCTGAGGCGATGCATTGACAGGGACAGGGAGAGGTTTGTGTTGCTGTCTGAGGCGATGCAGGGACAGGGACTGGGGAGAGGTTTGTGTTGCTGTCTGAGGCGATGCAGGTACAGGGACTGGGAGAGGTTTGTGGTGCTGTCTGAGGCGATGCAGGTACAGGGACTGGGAGAGGTGTGTGTTGCTTTCTGAGGCGATGCAGGTACAGGGACTGGGAGAGGTTTGTGGTGCTGTCTGAGGTGATGCAGGTACAGGGACTGGGAGAGGTGTGTGTTGCTTTCTGAGGCGATGCAGGTACAGTGACTGGGAGAGGTGTGTGTTGCTTTCTGAGGTGATGCAGGTACAGGGACTGGGAGAGTGTGTGTTGCTTTCTGAGGCGATGCAGGTACAGGGACTGAGAGAGGTTTGTGGTGCTGTCTGAGGCGATGCAGGTTCAGGGACAGGAGAGGTTTGTGGTGCTGTCTGAGGCGATTCAGGTACAGGGACTTGGAGAGGTTTGTGGTGCTGTCTGATGCGATGCAGGGAGAGGGATGGGGACAGGGACCAGCATGGGTTTGTGGTGCAGTCTGAGGTGATGCAGGAACAGGGATAGGTTTTGTTGCTGTCTGAGGCGATGCAGGGACAGGGACAGGGAGAGGTTTGTGTTGCTGTCTGAGGCGATGCAGGGACAGGGACTGGGAGAGGTTTGTGTTGCTGTCTGAGGCGAGGCAGGGACTGGGAGGGTTTGTGGTGCTGTCTGTAGGTCAGTTGGTAGAGCAGGGACTGGGAGAGGTTTGTGGTGCTGACTGAAGTCGCTGGATAAAGGCTGCTAAATGCATATATTATTATTATTATTATTATTAGGTACAGGGACTGGGAGAGGTTTGTGGTGCTGTCTGAGGCGATGCAGGGAGAGGGATAGGAACTGGGACTGGGACAGGGAGAGGTTTGTGGTGCTGTTTGAGTTGATGCAGGGAGAGGGATGGGAATGGGGACCGGGACAGGGACAGGGAGGGGTTTGTGGTGCTGTCTGAGGTGATGCAGGTACAGGGACAGGGAGAGGTTTGTGTTGCTGTCTGAAGCGATGCAGGCACAGGGATAGGTTTTTGTTGCTGTCTGAGGCGATGCAGGGACAGGGACAGGGAGAGGTTTGTGTTGCTGTCTGAGGCGATGCAGGGACAGGGACTGGGAGAGGTTTGTGTTGCTGTCTGAGGCGATGCAGGTACAGGGACTGGGAGAGGTTTGTGGTGCTGTCTGAGGCGATGCAGGTACAGGGACTGGGAGAGGTGTGTGTTGCTTTCTGAGGCGATGCAGGTACAGGGACTGAGAGAGGTTGGTGGTGCTGTCTGAGGCGATGCAGGTTCAGGGACAGGGAGAGGTTTATGGTGCTGTCTGAGGCGATTCAGGTACAGGGACTTGGAGAGGTTTGTGGTGCTGTCTGATGCGATGCAGGGAGAGGGATAGGAACGGGGACCGGGACAGGGACAGGCAGGGGTTTGTGGTGCTGTCTGATGCGATGCAGGAACAGGGATGGGGACAGGGACCAGCATGGGTTTGCGGTGCAGTCTGAGGCGATGCAGGAACAGGGATGGGGACAGGGACCAGCAGGGGTTTGTGGTGCAGTCTGAGGCGATGCAGGAACAGGGATAGGTTTTTGTTGCTGTCTGAGGCGATGCAGGGACAGGGACAGGGATAGGTTTGTGTTGCTGTCTGAGGCGATGCAGGGACAGGGACTGGGAACTTTGACTGTCTGAGGATGCAGGGAGAGGGATAGGAACTGGGACTTGGGACAGGGAGAGGTTTGTGGTGCTGTTTGAGTTGATGCATGGAGAGGGATGGGAATGGGGACCGGGACAGGGACAGGGAGAGGTTTGTGTTGCTGTCTGAGGCGCTGCAGGCACAGGGATTGGTTTTTGTTGCTGTCTGAGGCGATGCAGGGACAGGGACAGGGAGAGGTTTGTGTTGCTGTCTGAGGCGATGCAGGGACAGGGACTGGGAGAGGTTTGTGTTGCTGTCTGAGGCAATGCAGGTACAGGGACTGGGAGAGGTTTGTGGTGCTGTCTGAGGCGATGCAGGTACAGGGACTGGCAGAGGTGTGTGTTGCTTTCTGAGGCGATGCAGGTACAGGGACTGGGAAAGGTTTGTGTTGCTGTCTGAGGCGATGCAGGTACAGGGACTGGGAGAGGTGTGTGTTGCTTTCTGAGGCGATGCAGGTACAGGGACTGAGAGAGGTTTGTGGTGCTGTCTGTGGCGATGCTGGTTCAGGGACAGGGAGAGGTTTGTGGTGCTGTCTGAGGCGATTCAGGTACAGGGACTTGAGAGGTTTGTGGTGCAGTCTGAGGCGATGCAGGAACAGGGATGGGAACAGGGACCAGCAGGGGTTTGTGGTGCAGTCTGAGGCGATGCAGGAACAGGGATAGGTTTTTTGTTGCTGTCTGAGGCGATGCAGGGACAGGGACAGGGAGGTTTGTGTTGCTGTCTGAGGCGATGCAGGGACAGGGACAGGGAGAGGTTTGTGTTGCTGTCTGAGGCGATGCAGGTACAGGATAGGCATGCGAGGGACAGGGACAGGGACCAGCAGGGGCCTGTGTTGCTGTCTGAGACGATGCAGGAACAGGGGACTGGACAGGGAGGGTTTGTGTTGCTGTCTGAGGCGATGCAGGGACAGGGACTGGGAGAGGTTGTGGTGCTGTCTGAGGCGATGGGTACAGGGACTGGGAGAGGTTTGTGGTGCTGTCTGCTGGTCTGAGGAGGTTTGTGTTGCAGGGAGGTGATGCAGGTACAGGGACTGGGAGGGGAGAGGTTTGTGGTGCTGTCTGAGGCGATGCAGGGGAGAGGGATGGGAATGGGGACCGGGACAGGGACAGGAGAGGTTTGTGGCACAGCTGTCTGAGGTTGATGCAGGGAGGGGATAGGGACAGGGACAGGGAGGTTTGTGGTGCTGTCTGAGGCGATGCAGGCACAGGTTGGGGAGGTTTGCTGTCTGAGGTATGCAGGGACAGGGACAGGAGAGGTTTGTGTTGCTGTCTGAGGCGATGCAGGGACAGGGACTGGGGAGGTTGTGTTGCTGTCTGATGCAGGTACAGGGACTGAGGAGGTTTGTGGTGCTGTCTGAGGCGATGCAGGTTCAGGACAGGGAGAGTTTGTGGTGCTGTCTGAGGCGATGCAGGTACAGGGACTGGGAGAGGTTTGTGGTGCTGTCTGAGGCGATGCAGGGAGGGGATAGAAGGGACTGGGACAGAGGAGAGGTTTGTGGTGCTGTTTGAGTTGATGCAGGAGAGGGATGGGAATGGGGACCGGACAGGGACAGGGAGGTTTGTGGTGCTGTCTGAGGTGATGCAGGTACAGGGACAGGGAGAGGTTTGTGTTGCTGTCTGAAGCGATGCAGGCACAGGGATAGGGTTTTGTTGCTGTCTGAGGCGATGCAGGGACAGGACAGGGGAGGGTTTGTGGTGCTGTCTGAGGCGATGCAGGGACAGGGACTGGGAGAGGTTTGTGTTGCTGTCTGAGGATGCAGGTACAGGGGACTGGGGAGAGGTTTGTGGTGCTGTCTGAGGCGATGCAGGAACAGGGACTGGGAGAGAGGTGTGTGTTGCTTCTCTGAGGCGATGCAGGTACAGGGACTGAGAGAGGTTGGTGGTGCTGTCTGAGGCGATGCAGGTTCAGGGACAGGGAGAGGTTTATGGTGCTGTCTGAGGCGATTCAGGTACAGGGACTTGGAGAGGTTTGTGGTGCTGTCTGATGCGATGCAGGGAGAGGGATAGGAACCCGGGACAGGGACAGGCAGGTTTGTGGTGCTGTCTGATGCGATGCAGGAACAGGGATGGGGACAGGACCAGCATGGGTTTGCGGTGCAGTCTGGGATGCAGGAACAGGGATGGTTTGTGGTGCTGTCTGAGTTGATGCCAGGAAGAGGGATGGGAATTTGTTGGTTGGGACAGGGACAGGGAGAGGTTTGTGTTGCTGTCTGAGGCGATGCAGGGCACAGGGACTGGGAGGTTTTGTTGCTGTCTGAGGCGATGCATTGACAGGGACAGGGGAGAGGTTTGTGTTGCTGTCTGAGTTGGCATGTGGGAATGGGACCGGGACAGGGACTGGGAGAGGTTTGTGTTGCTGTCTGAGGCGATGCAGGTACAAGGGACTGGGGACAGGGACAGGTTTGTGTTGCTGTCTGAGGCGATGCAGGTACAGGGACTGGGAGAGGTTTGTGTTGCTGTCTGAGGCAATGCAGGTAGGGGACTGGGAGAGGTTTGTGGTGCTGTCTGGCGATGCAGTACAGGGACTGGGAGGTGTGTTTGCTTTTCTGAGGGCGATGCAGGTAGTGACTGGGAAGGTGTGTGTTGCTGTCTGAGGTGATGCAGGTACAGGGACTGGGAGAGGTGTGTTGCTTTCTGGGCGATGCAGGTACAGGGACTGAGAGGTTGTGTGCTGTCTGAGGCGATGCAGGTTCAGGGACAGGGAGAGGTTTGTGGTGCTGTCTGGGCGATTCAGGTACAGGGACTTGGAGAGGTTTGTGGTGCTGTCTGATGCGATGCAGGGACAGGGATGGGGACAGGGACCAGCATGGGTTTGTGGTGCAGTCTGAGGTGATGCAGGAACAGGGATAGGTTTTTGTTGCTGTCACAGGGGCGATGCAGGGACAGGGACAGGGAGAGGTTTGTGTTGCTGTCTGAGGCGTGCAGGGACAGGGACTGGGAGAGGTTTGTGTTGCTGTCTGAGGCGATGCAGGTACAGGACTGGGAGGGTTTGTGGTGCTGTCTGTAGCTCAGTTGGTGGGGATTGGGACAGGGACCAGGGTAGTGGGTTCAATCCCGGGACCACCCATGAGTAGAATGTATGAACATGGACAGGGCTTTGGATAAGCGTCTGCTAAATGCTGTCTGAGGTGATGCAGGGACAGGGACTGGGAGAGGTTTGTGGTGCTGTCTGAGGCGATGCAGGGAGAGGGATAGGAACTGGGACTGGGACAGGGAGAGGTTTGTGGTGCTGTCTGAAGGCGATTCAGGTACAGGGACTTGGAGAGTTTGTGTTGCTGTCTGGGTGAGTGCTGGGTGGGACTGGAGAGGTGTGTGTTGCTTTCTGGGGCGATGCAGGTACAGGGACTGAGAGAGGTTGGTGGTGCTGTCTGAGGCGATGCAGGTTCAGGGACAGGAGAGGTTTGTGGTGCTGTCTGAGGCAATTCAGGTACAGGGACTTGGAGAGGTTTGTGGTGCTGTCTGATGCGATGCAGGGAGAGGGATAGGAACGGGGACCGGGACAGGGACAGGCAGGGGTTTGTGGTGCTGTCTGATGCGATGCAGGAGCAGGGATGGGGAGAGGTTTGTGTTGCTGTCTGAGGCGATGCAGGGACAGGGACTGCGAGAGGTTTGTGTTGCTGTCTGAGGCGATGCAGGTACAGGGACTGGGAGAGGTGTGAGTTGCTTTCTGAGGCGATGCAGGCACAGGGACTGAGAGAGGTTGGTGGTGCTGTCTGAGGCGATGCAGGTTCAGGGACAGGGAGAGTTTTGTGGTGCTGTCTGAGGCGATTCAGGTACAGGGACTTGGAGAGGTTTGTGGTGCTGTCTGATGCGATGCAGGGAGAGGGATAGGAATGGGGACCGGGACAGGGACAGGCAGGGGTTTGTGGTGCTGTCTGATGCGATGCAGGAACAGGGATGGGGACAGGGACCAGCAGGGGTTTGTGGTGCAGTCTGAGATGATGCAGGAACAGGGATTGGGACAGGGACAGGCAGGGGTTTGTGGTGCTGTCTGAGGTGATGCAGGAACAGGGATGGTGCAGGGGACAGGCAGGGTTTGTGGTGCAGTCTGAGGTGATGCAGGAACAGGGATGGGGACAGGGACCAGCAGGGGTTTGTGGTGCAGTCTGAGGTGATGCAGCAGAAACAGTGATAAGTGACAGGGAGGTTGTCACAGTAGCAGGTCCACTGAGGGTCCCAGGACGGTTTGTTTGCTGCTCCTTTTATATATCATTATCAGGGCTGACTGGGAATTTGATGTACATTTCACATAATCCCATTACAAATGAGGCAGCTAGTTTTACTCTACCGGATACGATAAAGGAGGAAAAATATGATGTCAGTAATCACTGCTTGCCATTATTATTGTATTATTAAGACATTTCTAATGTCACACATAAGCTAAATAGCTTTCCCCTCCCGGAAACTCAATGTGAGATTGTCTATCTGTATGAGAGGAATGGTGATGAGTTTGGAGCGTGCTGGCACGGTCTGACATGACTTGCAGCTGCTAATAACCGCGGTGAGGATCTTCTTGGACTGTGAGGATGCAGTGTAGCAGCCTCATGCTTTTCATACCCTGAGGCAGTACAAACGGTCCCTGGCATGGTTGTGAAATGCATGAACACCTTTAGATGGCAATATGCTTGGGAAATGTACACATACCTGGTGCCACACCGTCATGTTTGGGGACATGAAACAACGTTACAGTATAACTCGAAAAATATGTTAACATTTTGGCATTTGTGACCGTTTCCAAATGCATCTTCACCAAGAGATCAAGCTTTCTTCAGCAGAGCTCTTACTCCGCTCCCCTGACTTTGGCTCTGAGA
>NW_025750975.1:0-16950 GCF_021184085.1 Oncorhynchus gorbuscha | reverse complement strand
GGTTGGGATAGCAACCCTTAGTGTAGTCAGTGGGTATTGCTGGGGTGGGGTTGTTTTTCAGGTTGTGTGTGTGTGTGTGTGTGTGTGTGTGTGTGTGTGTGTGTGTGTGTGTGTGTGTGTGTGTGTGTGTGTGTGTGTGTGTGTGTGTGTGTGTGTGTGTGTGTGTGTGTGTGTGTGTGTGTGTGTGTGTGTGTGTGTGTGTGTGTGTGTCTGTTGGGTCTGTGCGTGTGCGCGCGTGTGTCTGTTAGTCTGTGCGTGTGCATGCTTGTGTCTGTTAGTCTGTGCGTGTGTGTATGTGTGTATGTGTTTGTCTGTTTGTGCGTGTGCATGCGTGTGTCTGTTAGTCTGTCCGTGTGCATGCTTGTGTCTGTTAGTCTGTGCGTGTGCATGCTTGTGTCTGTTAGTCTGTGCATGTGTGTATGTGTGCGTGTGCATGCTTGTGTCTGTTAGTCTGTGCGTGTGCATGCTTGTGTCTGTTGTCTGTGCATGTGTGTCTGTGTGCGTGTGCATGCTTGTGTCTGTTAGTCTGTCCGTGTGCATGCGTGTGTCTGTTAGTCTGTCCGTGTGCATGCTTGTGTCTGTTAGTCTGTGCGTGTGCATGCGTGTGTCTGTTAGTCTGTGCGTGTGCATGCTTGTGTGCGTGTGGTTCAGGAAGCAAGCAGCCGTTTGCATGGTGTGTTCAGCAGCAGTGTTTACTGTGAGGAGCGCCAGGTGACTGAGCTGCAGTTTGGTTTTTAACAACTCCTTCAGCTGGGATTTATGTCTCTGTGTGAAGAGAGGCCACAGCTATCATCCCAAATGGCACCCTATTCACTCTGTAGTGCACTACTTTAGACTAGATGTCCATGGACCCTGGTCTGAAGTAGTGCACTACATAGGGAATAGGTTGCCATTTGGGAGAACTTCCAAGGTTATTATGGGGAAATTAGCCAAGTTTTTAAACAGTGGGCCACGACCAGATGACCAGTCACGACCCCTTAATATACCTCTAATGATGTCATTTACCATGCAGCCATAAACACGGTCTGGAATGAGTCTCTCCGTCTCCGTGGAGATCTGCTGAAGAGCTCGGTATTGGGCTGACACACACACACACACACGCACACACACACACACACACACACACACACACACACACACACACACACACACACACACACACACACACACACACACACACACACACACACACACACACACACACACACACACACACACACACACACACACACACACACACACACACACACACACGAGAGGCTAGCCTTATAAGCTGTAGTGTCCTCTAAAGCAGGAGTTATTAACAGTGTTTCTCTCCCCTAATGCCTCTCGCGGTGGATTAATATCATCAGGACTAAAAGGTACTAATGCAGCAGTTTTACACTGTCCAATAATAATGTAATAATGTAATAATGTTGATTGATACCTGATGAAGCTAAGACCTTAAGGACTATATCTATATATATATATATCTCTCACTCTCTCTCTCTCTCTCTCTCTCTCTCTCTCTCTCTCTCTCTCTCTCTCTCTCTCTCTCTCTCTCTCTCTCTCTCTCTCTCTCTCTCTCTCTCTCTCTCTCTCTCTCTCTCTCTCTCTCTCTCTCTGTCTCTCTCTCTCTCTCTCTCTCTCTCTCTCTCTCTCTCTCTCTCTCTCTCTCTCTATCTATATATATATATCTATTTTATAATATCTCTATCTATATATTTATATAATAATATCTATCTATATATATATGATTACTATTAATGCTTGTTGGTTTTCATATTAAACCAGTTTGTTTCTGTTTGAATGTTGTTTTCCTTTAATGTTGATGTGCAGAAAGTACTAAAGAGCCTGAACACCATCAGTCCTGATAGAAACACACCATCAGTCCTGATAGAAACACACCATCAGTCCTGAAACACACCATCAGTCCTGAAACACACCATCAGTCCTGAAACACACCATCAGTCCTGAAACACACCATCAGTCCTGATAGAAACACACCATCAGTCCTGAAACACACCATCAGTCCTGAAACACACCATCAGTCCTGAAACACACCATCAGTCCTGATAGAAACACACCATCAGTCCTGATAGAAACACACCATCAGTCCTGAAACACACCATCAGTCCTGATAGAAACACACCATCAGTCCTGAAACACACCATCAGTCCTGATAGAAACACACCATCAGTCCTGATAGAAACACACCATCAGTCCTGATAGAAACACACCATCAGTCCTGAAACACACCATCAGTCCTGAAACACACCATCAGTCCTGAAACACACCATCAGTCCTGATAGAAACACACCATCAGTCCTGATAGAAACACACCATCAGTCCTGATAGAAACACACCATCAGTCCTGAAACACACCATCAGATAGAAACACACCATCAGTCCTGAAACACACCATCAGTCCTGATAGAAACACACCATCAGTCCTGAAACAGAAACACACCATCAGTCCTGATAGAAACACACCATCAGTCCTGATAGAAACACACCATCAGTCCTGATAGAAACACACCATCAGTCCTGAAACACACCATCAGTCCTGATAGAAACACACCATCAGTCCTGAAACACACCATCAGTCCTGATAGAAACACACCATCAGTCCTGATAGAAACACACCATCAGTCCTGATAGAAACACACCATCAGTCCTGAAACACACCATCAGTCCTGAAATACACCATCAGTCCTGATAGAAACACACCATCAGTCCTGATAGAAACACACCATCAGTCCTGATAGAAACACACCATCAGTCCTGATAGAAACACACCATCAGTCCTGATAGAAACACACCATCAGTCCTGAAACACACCATCAGTCCTGAAACACACCATCAGTCCTGATAGAAACACACCATCAGTCCTGATAGAAACACACCATCAGTCCTGAAACACACCATCAGTCCTGATAGAAACACACCATCAGTCCTGATAGAAACACACCATCAGTCCTGATAGAAACACACCATCAGTCCTGATAGAAACACACCATCAGTCCTGAAAAACACACCATCAGTCCTGAAAAACACACCATCAGTCCTGAAACACACCATCAGTCCTGATAGAAACACACCATCAGTCCTGATAGAACACCATCAGTCCTGATAGAAACACACCATCAGTCCTGAAACACACCATCAGTCCTGAAACACACCATCAGTCCTGAAACACACCATCAGTCCTGATAGAAACACACCATCAGTCCTGAAACACACCATCAGTCCTGATAGAAACACACCATCAGTCCTGATAGAAACACACCATCAGTCCTGATAGAAACACACCATCAGTCCTGATAGAAACACACCATCAGTCCTGAAACACACCATCAGTCCTGATAGAAACACACCATCAGTCCTGATAGAAACACACCATCAGTCCTGATAGAAACACACCATCAGTCCTGAAACACACCATCAGTCCTGATAGAAACACACCATCAGTCCTGAAACACACCATCAGTCCTGATAGAAACACACCATCAGTCCTGAAGAAACACACCATCAGTCCACACCATGATAGAAACACACCATCAGTCCTGATAGAAACACATCAGTCATCAGTCCTGATAGAAACACACCATCAGTCCTGATAGAAACACACCATCAGTCCTGAAACACACCATCAGTCCTGATAGAAACACACCATCAGTCCTGATAGAAACACACCATCAGTCCTGATAGAAACACACCATCAGTCCTGATAGAAACACACCATCAGTCCTGAAACACACCATCAGTCCTGAAACACACCATCAGTCCTGATAGAAACACACCATCAGTCCTGATAGAAACACACCATCAGTCCTGATAGAAACACACCATCAGTCCTGAAACAGTCCTGAAACACACCATCAGTCCTGATAGAAACACACCATCAGTCCTGATAGAAACACACCATCAGTCCTGAAACACACCATCAGTCCTGAAACACACCATCAGTCCTGATAGAAACACACCATCAGTCCTGATAAAACCATCAGTCCTGAAACACACCATCAGTCCTGATAGAAACACCATCAGTCCTGAAACACACCATCAGTCCTGAAACACACCATCAGTCCTGATAGAAACACACCATCAGTCCTGAAACACACCATCAGTCCTGAAACACACCATCAGTCCTGATAGAAACACACCATCAGTCCTGATAGAAACACACCATCAGTCCTGAAACACACCATCAGTCCTGAAACACACCATCAGTCCTGAAACACACCATCAGTCCTGATAGAAACACACCATCAGTCCTGATAGAAACACACCATCAGTCCTGAAACACACCATCAGTCCTGATAGAAACACACCATCAGTCCTGATAGAAACACACCATCAGTCCTGATAGAAACACACCATCAGTCCTGATAGAAACACACCATCAGTCCTGATAGAAACACACCATCAGTCCTGAAACACACCATCAGTCCTGAAACACACCATCAGTCCTGAAACACACCATCAGTCCTGAAACACACCATCAGTCCTGAAGAAACACACCATCAGTCCTGAAACACACCATCAGTCCTGAAACAAACACACACATCAGTCCTGAAACACACATCAGTCCTGAAACACACCATCAGTCCTGACAGAAACACACATCAGTCCTGAAACACACCATCAGTCCTGAAACACACCATCAGTCCTGAAACACACCAGAAACACACCATCAGTCCTGATAGAAACACACCATCAGTCCTGAAACACACCATCAGTCCTGATAGAAACACACCATCAGTCCTGATAGAAACACACCATCAGTCCTGAAGTCCTGAAACACACCATCAGTCCTGAAACACACCATCAGTCCTGATAGAAACACACCATCAGTCCTGATAGAAACACACCATCAGTCCTGATAGAAACACACCATCAGTCCTGATAGAAACACACCATCAGTCCTGAAACACACCATCAGTCCTGAAACACACCATCAGTCCTGATAGAAACACACCATCAGTCCTGAAAAACACACCATCAGTCCTGAAACACACCATCAGTCCTGAAAAACACACCATCAGTCCTGATAGAAACACACCATCAGTCCTGAAACACACCATCAGTCCTGATAGAAACACACCTGAAACACACCATCAGTCCTGATAGAAACACACCATCAGTCCTGAAAAACACACCATCAGTCCACCATCAGTCCTGATAGAAACACACCATCAGTCCTGATAGAAACACACCATCAGTCCTGATAAAACACACCATCAGTCCTGAAACACACCATCAGTCCTGAAACACACCATCAGTCCTGATAGAAACACACCATCAGTCCTGATAGAAACACACCATCAGTCCTGAAACACACCATCAGTCCTGAGTAGAAACACACCATCAGTCCTGATAGAAACACACCATCAGTCCTGATAGAAACACACCATCAGTCCTGAAAAACACACCATCAGTCCTGATAGAAACACACCATCAGTCCTGAAAAACACACCATCAGTCCTGATAGAAACACACCATCAGTCCTGATGAAACACACCATCAGTCCTGAAACACACCATCAGTCCTGATAGAAACACACCATCAGTCCTGAAAAACACACCATCAGTCCTGAAACACACCATCAGTCCTGATAGAAACACACCATCAGTCCTGAAACACACCATCAGTCCTGAAACACACCATCAGTCCTGATAGAAACACACCATCAGTCCTGAAACACACCATCAGTCCTGAAACACACCATCAGTCCTGATAGAAACACACCATCAGTCCTGAAACACACCATCAGTCCTGAAACACACCATCAGTCCTGATAGAAACACACCATCAGTCCTGATAGAAACACACCATCAGTCCTGAAACACAAACACACCATCAGTCCTGAAACACACCATCAGTCCTGAAAAACACCATCAGTCCTGAAAAACACACCATCAGTCCTGATAGAAACACACCATCAGTCCTGATAGAAACACACCATCAGTCCTGACACCATCAGTCCTGAACACACCATCAGTCCTGATAGAAACACACCATCAGTCCTGAAAAACACACCATCAGTCCTGAAACACACCATCAGTCCTGAAACACACCATCAGTCCTGAAGAAACACACCATCAGTCCTGATAGAAACACACCATCAGTCCTGAAACACACCATCAGTCCTGATAGAAACACACCATCAGTCCTGATAGAAACACACCATCAGTCCTGATAGAAACACACCATCAGTCCTGATAGAAACACACCATCAGTCCTGAAACACACCATCAGTCCTGATAGAAACACACCATCAGTCCTGATAGAAACACACCATCAGTCCTGAAACACACCATCAGTCCTGAAACACACCATCAGTCCTGATAGAAACACACCATCAGTCCTGAAACACACCATCAGTCCTGAAACACACCATCAGTCCTGATAGAAACACACCATCAGTCCTGATAGAAACACACCATCAGTCCTGAAACACACCATCAGTCCTGAAACACACCATCAGTCCTGATAGAAACACACCATCAGTCCTGATAGAAACACACCATCAGTCCTGATAGAAACACACCATCAGTCCTGAAACACACCATCAGTCCTGAAACACACCATCAGTCCTGATAGAAACACACCATCAGTCCTGAAACACACCATCAGTCCTGAAACACACCATCAGTCCTGATAGAAACACACCATCAGTCCTGAAACACACCATCAGTCCTGAAACACACCATCAGTCCTGATAGAAACACACCATCAGTCCTGATAGAAACACACCATCAGTCCTGATAGAAACACACCATCAGTCCTGAAACACACCATCAGTCCTGATAGAAACACACCATCAGTCCTGATAGAAACACACCATCAGTCCTGAAACACACCATCAGTCCTGAAACACACCATCAGTCCTGATAGAAACACACCATCAGTCCTGAAACACACCATCAGTCCTGATAGAAATACACCATAGAAACACACCATCAGTCCTGATAGAAACACACCATCAGTCCTGATAGAAACACACCATCAGTCCTGAAACACACCATCATAGAAACACACCATCAGTCTGATAGAAACACACCATCAGTCCTGAAAAACACACCATCAGTCCTGAAAAACACACCATCAGTCCTGAAACACACCATCAGTCCTAGAAACACACCATCAGTCCTGAAAACACACCATCAGTCCTGATAGAAACACACCATCAGTCCTGATAGAAACACACCATCAGTCCTGATAGAAACACACCATCAGTCCTGAAACACACCATCAGTCCTGATAGAAACACACACCATCAGTCCTGAAACACACCATCAGTCCTGAAAACACACCATCAGTCCTGATAGAAACACACCATCAGTCCTGAAACACACCATCAGTCCTGAAACACACCATCAGTCCTGATAGAAACACACCATCAGTCCTGATAGAAACACACCATCAGTCCTGAAACACACCATCAGTCCTGATAGAAACACACCATCAGTCCTGATAGAAACACACCATCAGTCCTGAAACACACCATCAGTCCTGAAACACACCATCAGAAACACACCATCAGTCCTGATAGAAACACACCATCAGTCCTGAAACACACCATCAGTCCTGATAGAAACACACCATCAGTCCTGATAGAAACACACCATCAGTCCTGAAACACACCATCAGTCCTGATAGAAACACACCATCAGTCCTGATAGAAACACACCATCAGTCCTGAAAAACACCCATCAGTCCTGAAGAAACACACCATCAGTCCTGAAACACACCATCAGTCCTGATAGAAACACACCATCAGTCCTGATAGAAACACACCATCAGTCCTGAAACACACCATCAGTCCTGATAGAAACACACCATCAGTCCTGATAGAAACACACCATCAGTCCTGATAGAAACACACCATCAGTCCTGAAACACACCATCAGTCCTGATAGAAACACACCATCAGTCCTGATAGAAACACACCATCAGTCCTGAAACACACCATCAGTCCTGAAACACACCATCAGTCCTGATAGAAACACACCATCAGTCCTGAAGAAACACACCATCAGTCCTGAAACACACCATCAGTCCTGAAACACACCATCAGTCCTGAAACACACCATCAGTCCTGATAGAAACACACCATCAGTCCTGATAGAAACACACCATCAGTCCTGAAACACACCATCAGTCCTGAAAAACACACCATCAGTCCTGAAACACACCATCAGTCCTGAAACACACCATCAGTCCTGATAGAAACACACCATCAGTCCTGAAGAAACACACCATCAGTCCTGAAAACACACCATCAGTCCTGAAACACACCATCAGTCCTGAAACACACCATCAGTCCTGATAGAAACACACCATCAGTCCTGAAACACACCATAGAAACACACCATCAGTCCTGAAAAACACACCATCAGTCCTGAAACACACCATCAGTCCTGAAACACACCATCAGTCCTGAAACACACCATCAGTCCTGATAGAAACACACCATCAGTCCACACCATCAGAAAACACACCATCAGTCCTGTCTGATAGAAACACACCATCAGTCCTGATAGAAACACACCATCAGTCCTGAAAAACACACCATCAGTCCTGATAGAAACACACCATCAGTCCTGATAGAAACACACCATCAGTCCTGAAACACACCATCAGTCCTGAAACACACACCATCAGTCCTGATAGAAACACACCATCAGTCCTGAAAACACACCATCAGTCCTGAAACACACCATCAGTCCTGAAACACACCATCAGAAACACACCATCAGTCCTGATAGAAACACACCATCAGTCCTGAAACACACCATCAGTCCTGATAGAAACACACCATCAGTCCTGATAGAAACACACCATCAGTCCTGAAACACACCATCAGTCCTGAAAACATCAGTCCTGAAACACCATCAGTCCTGAAACACACCATCAGTCCTGAAACACACCATCAGTCCTGATAGAAACACACCATCAGTCCTGAAACACACCATCAGTCCTGAAACACACCATCAGTCCTGATAGAAACACACCATCAGTCCTGATAGAAACACACCATCAGTCCTGAAACACACCATCAGTCCTGAAACACACCATCAGTCCTGATAGAAACACACCATCAGTCCTGAAACACACCATCAGTCCTGAAACACACCATCAGTCCTGAAACACACCATCAGTCCTGAAACACACCATCAGTCCTGAAACACACCATCAGTCCTGATAGAAACACACCATCAGTCCTGATAGAAACACACCATCAGTCCTGAAACACACCATCAGTCCTGAAACACACCATCAGTCCTGATAGAAACACACCATCAGTCCTGAAACACACCATCACACACCATCAGTCCTGATAGAAACACACCATCAGTCCTGATAGAAACACACCATCAGTCCTGAAACACACCATCAGTCCTGATAGAAACACACCATCAGTCCTGATAGAAACACACCATCAGTCCTGAAACACACCATCAGTCCTGAAACACACCATCAGTCCTGAAACACACCATCAGTCCTGATAGAAACACACCATCAGTCCTGATAGAAACACACCATCAGTCCTGAAAAACACCATCAGTCCTGAAACACACCATCAGAAACACACCATCAGTCCTGATAGAAACACACCATCAGTCCTGATAGAAACACACCATCAGTCCTGATAGAAACACACCATCAGTCCTGAAACACACCATCAGTCCTGATAGAAACACACCATCATGTCCTGAAACATCCTGAGAAACACACCATCAGTCCTGAAACACACCATCACACCATCAGTCCTGAAACAGAAACACACCATCAGTCCTGAAACACACCATCAGTCCTGATAGAAACACACCATCAGTCCTGAAACACACCATCAGTCCTGAAACACACCATCAGTCCTGATAGAAACACACCATCAGTCCTGAACACACCATCAGTCCTGAAGAAACACACCATCAGTCCTGAAACACACCATCAGTCCTGAAGAAACACACCATCAGTCCTGATAGAAACACACCATCAGTCCTGAAACACACCATCAGTCCTGAAACACACCATCAGTCCTGATAGAAACACACCATCAGTCCTGAAGACACATCAGTCCTGAAACACACCATCAGTCCTGAAACACACCATCAGTCCTGAAACACACCATCAGTCCTGAAAAACACACCATCAGTCCTGATAGAAACACACCATCAGTCCTGAAAAACACACCATCAGTCCTGATAGAAACACACCATCAGTCCTGATAGAAACACACCATCAGTCCTGAAACACACCATCAGTCCTGAAACACACCATCAGTCCTGAAGAAACACCCATCAGTCCTGATAGAAACACACCATCAGTCCTGATAGAAACACACCATCAGTCCTGAAACACACCATCAGTCCTGAAAAACACACCATCAGTCCTGAAACACACCATCAGAAACACACCATCAGTCCTGAAACACACCATCAGTCCTGAAACACACCATCAGTCCTGAAGAAACACACCATCAGTCCTGAAACACACCATCAGTCCTGATAAACACACCATCAGTCCTGAAACACACCATAGAAACACACCATCAGTCCTGAAACACACCATCAGTCCTGAAACACACCATCAGTCCTGAAACACACCATCAGTCCTGATAGAAACACACCATCAGTCCTGAAAAACACACCATCAGTCCTGATAGAAACACACCATCAGTCCTGAAACACACCATCAGTCCTGAAAAACACACCATCAGTCCTGAAACACACCATCAGTCCTGAAACACACCATCAGTCCTGAAACACACCATCAGTCCTGAAAAACACACCATCAGTCCTGATAGAAACACACCATCAGTCCTGATAGAAACACACCATCAGTCCTGATAGAAACACACCATCAGTCCTGAAACACACCATCAGTCCTGAAACACACCATCAGTCCTGATAGAAACACACCATCAGTCCTGAAACACACCATCAGTCCTGATAGAAACACACCATCAGTCCTGATAGAAACACACCATCAGTCCTGAAACACACCATCAGTCCTGAAACACACCATCAAACACACCATCAGTCCTGATAGAAACACACCATCAGTCCTGAAACACACCATCAGTCCTGATAGAAACACACCATCAGTCCTGAAACACACCATCAGTCAAACACACCATCAGTCCTGATCAGTCCTGAAACACACCATCAGTCCTGATAAAACACACCATCAGTCCTGAAACACACCATCAGTCCTGATAGAAACACACCATCAGTCCTGAAGAAACACACCATCAGTCCTGAAACACACCATCAGTCCTGAAAAACACACCATCAGTCCTGATAGAAACACACCATCAGTCCTGAAACACACCATCAGTCCTGAAGAAACACACCATCAGTCCTGATAGAAACACACCATCAGTCCTGATAGAAACACACCATCAGTCCTGAAACACACCATCAGTCCTGAAACACACCATCAGTCCTGAAACACACCATCAGTCCTGAAACACACCATCAGTCCTGAAACACACCATCAGTCCTGAAACACACCATCAGTCCTGATAAAACACACCATCAGTCCTAGAAACACACCATCAGTCCTGATAGAAACACACCATCAGTCCTGATAGAAACACACCATCAGTCCTGAAACACACCATCAGAAACACACCATCAGTCCTGAAACACACCATCAGTCCTGAAACACACCATCAGTCCTGAAACACACCATCAGTCCTGATAGAAACACACCATCAGTCCTGAAACACACCATCAGTCCTGATAGAAACACACCATCAGTCCTGATAGAAACACACCATCAGTCCTGAAACACACCATCAGTCCTGATAGAAACACACCATCAGTCCTGATAGAAACACACCATCAGTCCTGAAACACACCATCAGTCCTGATAGAAACACACCATCAGTCCTGATAGAAACACACCATCAGTCCTGATAGAAACACACCATCAGTCCTGAAACACACCATCAGTCCTGAAACACACCATCAGTCCTGAAACACACCATCAGTCCTGAAACACACCATCAGTCCTGATAGAAACACACCATCAGTCCTGAAACACACCATCAGTCCTGAAACACACCATCAGTCCTGATAGAAACACACCATCAGTCCTGATAGAAACACACCATCAGTCCTGAAACACACCATCAGTCCTGATAGAAACACACCATCAGTCCTGATAGAACCCATCAGTCCTGACCATCAGTCCTGATAGAAACACACCATCAGTCCTGATAGAAATCAGTCCTGAAACACACCATCAGTCCTGAAACACACCATCAGTCACACATCAGTCCTGAAACACACCATCAGTCCTGAAACACACCATCAGTCCTGAAACACACCATCAGTCCTGATAAAACACCATCAGTCCTGATAGAAACACACCATCAGTCCTGATAGAAACACACCATCAGTCCTGAAACACACCATCAGTCCACCATCAGTCCTGATAGAAACACACCATCAGTCCTGATAGAAACACACCATCAGTCCTGAAACACACCATCAGTCCTGAAACACACCATCAGTCCTGAAACACACCATCAGTCCTGAAAAACACACCATCAGTCCTGAAACACACCATCAGTCCTGAAACACACCATCAGTCCTGAAACACACCATCAGAAACACACCATCAGTCCTGATAGAAACACACCATCAGTCCTGAAACACACCATCAGTCCTGAAGAAACACACCATCAGTCCTGAAAAACACACCATCAGTCCTGAAGAAACACAAGTCACACCATCAGTCCTGATAGAAACACACCATCAGTCCTGAAAAACACACCATCAGTCCTGATCAGTCCTGAAACACACCATCAGTCCTGAAAAACACACCATCAGTCCTGAAACACACCATCAGTCCTGATAGAAACACACCATCAGTCCTGAAAACACACCATCAGTCCTGATAGAAACACACCATCAGTCCTGATAGAAACACACCATCAGTCCTGATAAACACACCATCAGTCAAACACACCATCAGTCCTGATAGAAACACACCATCAGTCCTGAAACACACCATCAGTCCTGAAACACACCATCAGTCCTGATAGAAACACACCATCAGTCCTGAAACACACCATCAGTCCTGATAGAAACACACCATCAGTCCTGATAGAAACACACCATCAGTCCTGATAGAAACACACCATCAGTCCTGAAACACACCATCAGTCCTGATAGAAACACACCATCAGTCCTGAAACACACCATCAGTCCTGATAGAAACACACCATCAGTCCTGAAACACACCATCAGTCCTGAAACACACCATCAGTCCTGATCAGTCCTGATAGAAACACACCATCAGTCCTGATAGAAACACACCATCAGTCCTGAAACACACCATCAGTCACACCATAGTCCTGAAACACACCATCAGTCCTGATAGAAACACACCATCAGTCCTGAAACACACCATCAGTCCTGATAGAAACACACCATCAGTCCTGATAGAAACACACCATCAGTCCTGAAACACACCATCAGTCCTGAAACACACCATCAGTCCTGATAGAAACACACCATCAGTCCTGAAACACACCATCAGTCCTGAAACACACCATCAGTCCTGATAGAAACACACCATCAGTCCTGATAGAAACACACCATCAGTCCTGAAGAAACACACCATCAGTCCTGATAGAAACACACCATCAGTCCTGATAGAAACACACCATCAGTCCTGAAACACACCATCAGTCCTGACCATCAGTCCTGAAACACACCATCAGAAACACACCATCAGTCCTGAAAAACACACCATCAGTCCTGATAGAAACACACCATCAGTCCTGAAAAACACCATCAGTCCTGAAACACACCATCAGTCCTGATAGAAACACACCATCAGTCCTGAAAAACACCATCAGTCCTGATAGAAACACACCATCAGTCCTGAAACACACCATGATAGAAACACACCCTGATAGAAACATCAGTCCTGAAACACACCATCAGTCCTGAAACACACCATCAGTCCTGAAAACACACCATCAGTCCTGAAACACACCATCAGTCCTGAAAACACACCATCAGTCCTGATAGAAACACACCATCAGTCCTGAAACACACCATCAGTCCTGAACACACCATCAGTCCTGATAGAAACACACCATCAGTCCTGAAACACACCATCAGTCCTGATAGAAACACCATCAGTCCTGACACACCATCAGTCCTGATAGAAACACACCATCAGTCCTGAAACACACCATCAGTCCTGATAGAAACACACCATCAGTCCTGAAAAACACACCATCAGTCCTGAAACACACCATCAGTCCTGAAGAAACACACCATCAGTCCTGATAGAAACACACCATCAGTCCTGATAGAAACACCATCAGTCCTGAAACACACCATCAGTCCTCCTCAGTCCTGATAGAAACACACCATCAGTCCTGAAACACACCATCAGTCCTGAAACACACCATCAGTCCTGATAGAAATACACCATCAGTCCTGAAGAAACACACCATCAGTCCTGAAACACACCATCAGTCCTGAAACACACCATCAGTCCTGATAGAAACACACCATCAGTCCACACCATCAGTCCTGAAACACACCATCAGTCCTGAAACACACCATCAGTCCTGAAACACACCATCAGTCCTGATAGAAACACACCATCAGTCCTGATAGAAACACACCATCAGTCCTGATAGAAACACACCATCAGTCCTGAAACACACCATCAGTCCTGATAGAAACACACCATCAGTCCTGAAACACACCATCAGTCCTGAAACACACCATCAGTCCTGAAACACACCATCAGTCCTGAAACACACCATCAGTCCTGATAGAAACACACCATCAGTCCTGAAACACACCATCAGTCCTGAGAAACACACCATCAGTCCTGAAAAACACACCATCAGTCCTGAAACACACCATCAGTCCTGATAGAAACACACCATCAGTCCTGAAAAACACACCATCAGTCCTGATAGAAACACACCATCAGTCCTGAAAAACACACCATCAGTCCTGATAGAAACACACCATCAGTCCTGTCCTGATAGAAACACACCATCAGTCCTGATAGAAACACACCATCAGTCCTGAAGAAACACACCATCAGTCCTGAAACACACCATCAGTCCTGAAACACACCATCAGTCCTGAAACACACCATCAGTCCTGAAACACACCATCAGTCCTGACACACCATCAGTCCTGATAGAAACACACCATCAGTCCTGAAACAGAAACACACCATCAGTCCTGAAACACACCATCAGTCCTGATAGAAACACACCATCAGTCCTGATAGAAACACACCATCAGTCCTGATAGAAACACACCATCAGTCCTGAAACACACCATCAGTCCTGATAGAAACACACCATCAGTCCTGAAACACACCATCAGTCCTGATAGAAACACACCATCAGTCCTGATAGAAACACACCATCAGTCCTGAAACACACCATCAGTCCTGAAACACACCATCAGTCCTGATAGAAACACACCATCAGTCCTGAAACACACCACCATCAGTCCTGAAACACACCATCAGTCCTGATAGAACCATCAGTCCCACACACCATCAGTCCTGAAAAACACCCATCAGTCCTGATAGAAACACACCATCAGTCCTGATAGAAAAACACACCATCAGTCCTGAAACACACCATCAGTCCTGAAACACACCATCAGTCCTGATAAAACACACCATCAGTCCTGATAGAAACACACCATCAGTCCTGATAGAAACACACCATCAGTCCTGATAACACACCATCAGTCCTGATAGAAACACACCATCAGTCCTGAAACACACCATCAGTCCTGAGTCCTCAGTCCTGATAGAACACACCATCAGTCCTGAAACACACCATCAGTCCTGAAGAAACACACCATCAGTCCTGAAACACACCATCAGTGAAACACACCATCAGTCCTGATAGAAACACACCATCAGTCCTGATAGAAACACACCATCAGTCCTGAAACACACCATCAGTCCTGAAACACACCATCAGTCCTGAACACACCATCAGTCCTGAAAACACACCATCAGTCCTGAAACACACCATCAGTCCTGAAACACACCATCAGTCCTGAAACACACCATCAGTCCTGATAGAAACACACCATCAGTCCTGAAACACACCATCAGTCCTGAAACACACCATCAGTCCTGATAGAAACACACCATCAGTCCTGAAACACACCATCAGTCCTGAAACACACCATCAGTCCTGAAACACACCATCAGTCCTGAAACACACCATCAGTCCTGATAGAAACACACCATCAGTCCTGATAGAAACACACCATCAGTCCTGAAACACACCATCAGTCCTGATAGAAACACACCATCAGTCCTGAAACACACCATCAGTCCTGAAACACACCATCAGTCCTGATAGAAACACACCATCAGTCCTGAAACACACCATCAGTCCTGAAACACACCATCAGTCCTGAAACACACCATCAGTCCTGATAGAAACACACCATCAGTCCTGAAACACACCATCAGTCCTGAAACACACCATCAGTCCTGATAGAAACACACCATCAGTCCTGAAACACACCATCAGTCCTGATAGACACACCATCAGTCCTGATCAGAAACACACCATCAGTCCTGATAGAAACACACCATCAGTCCTGAAACACACCATCAGTCCTAGAAACACACCATCAGTCCTGATAGAAACACACCATCAGTCCTGAAACACACCATCAGTCCTGAAACACACCATCAGTCCTGATAGAAACACACCATCAGTCCTGATAGAAACACACCATCAGTCCTGAAACACACCATCAGTCCTGATAGAAACACACCATCAGTCCTGATCAGTCCTGAAAAACACACCATCAGTCCTGAAGAAACACACCATCAGTCCTGAAACACACCATCAGTCCTGAAACACACCATCAGTCCTGATAAAACACACCATCAGTCCCTGACACACCATCAGTCCTGAAACACACC
>NW_025750974.1:0-12500 GCF_021184085.1 Oncorhynchus gorbuscha | reverse complement strand
GTATACACACCTTTACCTTCCTTACCTTCTATATAGGTATACACGCCTCTACCTTCTATATAGGTATACACACCTTTACCTCTACCTTCTATGTAGGTATACACACCTCTACCTTCCTCTACCTTCTATATAGGTATACACGCCTCTACCTTCTATATAGTATACACACCTCTACCTTCTATATAGGTATACACACCTTACTCTACCTTCTATATAGGTATACACACCTTTACCTCTACCTTCTATGTAGGTATACACACCTCTACCTTCTATATAGGTATACACACCTCTACCTTCTACGGTCCTTCTGTAGCTCAGTTGGTAGAGCATGGCGCTTGTAACGCCAGGGTAGTGGGTTCGATCCCAGGGACCACCCATACGTAGAATGTATGCACACATGACTGTAAGTCGCTTTGGATAAAAGCGTCTGCTAAATGGCATATATTATTATTATTTATTATTATTATATTATTATTATTATATTATTATTATTATTATTATATTATTATTATTATTATATTATTATTATTATTATTATTATTATTATATTATTATTATATTATTATTATTATTATTATTATTATTATTATTATTTTTATTATTATTATTGTTGCCTGCTGTGCTAGCTGTGTTGTGAAGGTTCTGTGTTGCCTGCTGTGCTAGCTGTATTGTGAAGGTTCTGTGTTGCCTGCTGTGCTAGCTGTGTTGTGAAGGTTCTGTGTTGCCTGCTGTGCTAGCTGTGTTGTGAAGGTTCTGTGTTGCCTGCTGTGCTAACTGTATTGTGAAGGTTCTGTGTTGCCTGCTGTGCTAGCTGTGTTGTGAAGGTTCTGTGTTGCCTGCTGTGCTAGCTGGGATGTGAATGTCCTGTGTTGCCTGCTGTGCTAGCTATGTTGTGAAGGTTCTGTGTTGCCTGCTGTGCTAGCTATGTTGTGAAGGTTCTGTGTTGCCTGCTGTGCTATCTGTATTGTGAAGGTTCTGTGTTGCCTGCTGTGCTAGCTGTGTTGTGAAGGTTCTGTGTTGCCTGCTGTGCTAACTGTATTGTGAAGGTTCTGTGTTGCCTGCTGTGCTAGCTGTGTTGTGAAGGTTCTGTGTTGCCTGCTGTGCTAGCTGGGATGTGAATGTCCTGTGTTGCCTGCTGTGCTAGCTATGTTGTGAAGGTTCTGTGTTGCCTGCTGTGCTAGCTATGTTGTGAAGGTTCTGTGTTGCCTGCTGTGCTATCTGTATTGTTAAGGTTCTGTGTTGCTAGGCTGTCTTGTCACATGTTGCTGAGGAGAGCAGTCACAGGTTTTGTCCCAAATGGAACACTAGATAGGAATAGGGCACCATACCATACTCAAGCTGAGGCAGGCACATTATACAGTGTTAACTATACTGAACAAAAATATAAACGCAACATGCAACAATTTCTACGATTTTACTGAGTTACAGTTTATATAAGGGAATCAGTCAACTGAAATAAATGAATTAGGCCCTAATCTATGGACTTCACAAGACTGGTAACACACATATGTATCTGTTGGTCACATACACCTTTTAAAAAAATTTGGGAGCAGAGTTGATCAGGCTGTTGATTGTGGCCTGTAGAATGTTGTCCCACTCTTCTTCAATGGGAGTGCGAAGTTGCTGGATATTGGTGGGACATGTGTCGTACACATCAATCCAGAGCATCCCAAACATGCTCAATGGGGTGACATGTCTGGTGAGTATGGAGGCCAAGGAAGAACTGGGACATTTTCAGCTTCCAGGAATTGTGTACATATCTTTGCGACATGGGGCTGTGCATTATAATGCTGAAACATGAGGTAATGGCGTCAGATGACTGGCATGACAGTTGGCCTCATGATCTCGTCACGGTATCTCTGTGCATTCAAATTGCTATCAATAAAATGCAATTGTGTTCGTTTGTCCATAGTTTATGCCTGGCCATACTATGACCCCACCACCACCATGGGGCACTCTGTTCACAATGTTGACATCAGCAAACTGCCTGCCCACACGACACCATACACACTGTCTTCCCTCTGCCCGGTACAGTTGAAACCGGGATTCATCCGTGAAGAGCACACTTCTCCAGCGTGCCAATGGCCATTGAAGGTGAGCATTTGCCCATTGAAGACTGTTACGATGCCTAACTGCAGTCAGGTCAAGACCTTGGTGAGGACGACTAGAATGCAGATGAGCTTCCCTGAGAATGTTTCTGACAGTTTGTGCAGAAATTCTTTGGTTGTGCAAACCCAGAGTTTCATCAGCTGTTCGGATGGCTGGTCACAGATGATCCCATAGGTGAAGAGACAGCCAACTGCACGCTCCCTGCAAACTTGAGACATCTGTGGCATTGTGTTGTGTGACAAAACTGTACATTTTAGAGTGGCCTTTTATTGTCCCCAGCGCAAGGTGCACCTGCGTAATGATCATGCTGTTTAATCAGCTTTGATATGCCACACCTGTCAGGTGGATGAATTATATTGGCAAAGGCTAAATGCTCACTAACAGGGTTGCAAACAAATTTGTGCACAGCATTTGAGAGAAATAATACTTTTTGTGAGTATGGAACATTTCTGAATCTATTATTTCAGCTCATGAAACATGGGACCACTTTACATGTTGTGTTTCCTTTTTTCCAGTATATTTAACAGGTCCATGTAACATTCCCACTCTGTCTCTCTTTCATCTCAGACCGTGCAGCACAGTACAGGGAATACTGGAGGCGTGCGTTCACCGTCAGGATTACATTATGTGTCTAGTGTCAGCTAAATTATGAGGGAAGAATTTAATTGAGTTACGGGCTAATTAAAATGAATAAAATATGGTTTTTCTGCAGTCCCTCTGGGCACACACACACACAAAACCACACACACACACTTGCACACTCTCACACACACATGCATGTTTGTGTGGGTGACAGAAGGAAGGAGCTGAGCAATAATAACAACAGCCATTAAAACATATGAAACTTTCCAAACGATCAAATATAAGTACGCAATTACATTAATGCCCTCCCATATTAAACCAGTCTCTCATTCGTCTGTCTGTCTGTCTGTCTGTCTGTCTGTCTGTCTGTCTGTCTGTCTGTCTGTCTGTCTGTCTGTCTGTCTGTCTGTCTGTCTGTCTGTCTGTCTGTCTGTCTGTCTGTCTGTCTGTCTGTCTGTCTGTCTGTCTGTGTCTGTCTGTCTGTCAATAGGACTGGACTGGACTGACACATCTGCATTCACATACATTCTACTGCTTTATTTATCATCTTTAGGCCGAAATTAAATCTGAAATCAGAGCCAACATGACTGTTGTCAACCACACACCATCAATCCCAGCTTTAGTGCAATAATGATTGTCTGGGGAACAGCGTTGACTCTAACAACACACTTGTATAGAAGTTAATGCCAAAAACAAGGCCCTGAGAAGCAGATAGATTCTGTCTGATTGGCTGGGCTGTAGAACAGAGACGTGGCTTTGGGAGAGCTCAGGACCCATCAGGCTATACATTTACATTACATTTAAGTCATTTAGCAGACGCTCTTATCCAGAGCAACTTACAAATTGGTGCATTCACCTTATGACATCCAGTGGAACAGTCACTTTACAATAGTGCATCTAAATCTTAAAGGGGGGTGAGAGGGATTACTTATCCTATCCTAGGTATTCCTTAAAGAGGTGGGGTTTCAGGTGTCTCCGGAAGGTGGTGATTGACTCCACTGTCCTGGCGTCGTGAGGGAGTTTGTTCCACCATTGGGGGCCAGAGCAGCGAACAGTTTTGACTGGGCTGAGCGGAGCTGTACTTCCTCAGTGGTAGGGAGGCGAGCAGGCCAGAGGTGGATGAACGCAGTGCCCTTGTTTGGGTGTAGGGCCTGATCAGAGCCTGGAGGTACTGAGGTGCCGTTCAATGACCGAGGGCAGTGGGCCGTGGAAACACACACACACACACACACACACACACACACACACACACACACACACACACACACACACACACACACACACACACACACACACACACACACACACACACACACACACACACACACACACACACACACACACACACACACACACACACACACACACATACACACACATACACACACACAGAGTCATGGATTTAGGGCAGTGGGGCGAGGACAGACAGATCCCTACGGGAGGGCTCAGGACCTGGTGTGATCACTCAACTACTGCATGGTGGACACACACACGCCTGGCTTCAACCCCTAGGTCCCAAATGGCTGTATCATGGGGCTGACAGTAATGAATGTAAAGTGATTGGTTAGACTTCTGCTACCCCTCACCCCTCACCCCTCATCCCTCACCCTTCCTTAGTCCCAACCCTCACCCCTCATCCCTCACCCTTCCTTAGCCCCAACCCCTCACCACCTTCATCCTCACCCTTCCTTAGCCCCAACCCCTCACCCCCTCATCCCTCACCCTTCCTTAGCCCCAACCCTCACCTCATCCCTCACCCTTCCTTAGCCCCAACCCTCACCACCTCATCCCTCACCCTTCCTTAGCCCCAACCCTCACCCCTCATCCTCACCCTTCCTTAGCCCCAACCCCTCACCCTCATCCCTCACCCTTCCTTAGCCCCAACCCCTCACCCTCATCCTCACCCTTCCTTAGCCCCAACCCTCATCCCTCACCCTCATCCCTCACCCTGCCTTAGCCCCAACCCTCACCCCCATCCCTCACCCTTCCTTAGCCCCAACCCTCACCCCCTCATCCTCACCCTTCCTGAGCCCCAACCCTCACCCCTCATCCTCTTACTGAGCCCCAACCCCTCACCCTCATCCCTCACCCTTCCTTGACCCTCACCCCCTCATCCCTCACCCTTCCTGA
The DNA here is from genome assembly GCF_021184085.1 of Oncorhynchus gorbuscha. NCBI lineage: Eukaryota > Metazoa > Chordata > Actinopteri > Salmoniformes > Salmonidae > Oncorhynchus > Oncorhynchus gorbuscha. The sequence continues at coordinate 7,679 of NW_025750974.1, read as the reverse complement.
GCCCCAACCCCTCACCCCCTCATCCCTCACCATTACTGAGCCCCAACCCCTCACCCCCAACACTATTCCCGTTTTCATCCTCACCTTTATTTTTTAAATATTATTTAACGAGGCTAGTCAATTAAGAACAAATTCAACGCTGGGCCAATTGTGCGCAGCCCTAAGGGACTCCCAAACACGGCTGGGTGTGATACAGCCTGGAATCAAACCAGGGTCTGTAGTGACGCCTCTAGCACTGAGATGCAGTGCCTTAGACTGCAGCACCACTTTGGAACCTCATCCCCATCCTCTCCTCACCTCTTTCTTCTAAATGGTTTCTGACTATTGATGTATAAGAAATAGATTCAGCCAGTTATATATGGTTTTATAAGGTATACAACATAGCAGCAGGATGTATTTGGAAGGTGACTTCTTCCTGCCTCATTTTGTTTTGAAGTTTACATCCGTTGGGTCCTCGTGAGGTGCTTCAGTCCCTATAGACAGTCATTACAAATCAATGTGGTAGGTGTGTGTGAGAGAGATAACACAACCTAAACACCCCTTCTTTCCTTTTCTCTCTTTCCCCCTTTCTCTCTCTTTCCCTTTCTCTCTCTCTCTCTCTCTCTCTCTCTCTCTCTCTCTCTCTCTCTCTCTCTCTCTCTCTCTCTCTCTCTCTCTCTCTCTCTCTCTCTCTCTCTCTCTCTCTCTCTCTCTCTCTCTCTTCTCTCTCTCTCTCTCTAGCTCTCTCTCTCTCTCTCTCTCTCTCTCTCTCTCTGTCTCTCCCCTGTCTCCCTGTCTCCCTCTCCCTGTCTCCCCTCCATGCCTCCCTGCTCTCTCTCTCTCTCTTTCTCTCTCCCTCTCCCTATCGCTCTCCCCCTCTCCTGTCTCCTGCCTCCCCTCTCTCTCTCTCTCCCTCTCCCTCTCTCTCTCTCTCTGTGACTCTCTCTCTCCCTATCACTCTCTCCCTATCGCTCTCCCCCTCTCCCTGTCCCCTGCCTCCCTCTCTCTCTCTCCCTCTCTCCCTCTCTCTCTCTCTCTCTCTCTTCCTATCACTCTCTCTCTATCGATCTCTCCCCTCTCCCTGTCTCCCTGTCCCCCTGTTTCCCTCTCTCTATATCTCTCTCTATCTCTCTCTCTCTCCCTCTCTCCTTTATCTTTATGTTGTTTTGAATAAACCTCCTGAATAATACATGCCAGTTCCATAATACAGGGTGAAATCCTCCTAATTAATCAGCCTACAGAGTTGTTAGTGTTTTCTATTAATTACCCTGCTGCAGTGTCACGATTGGCCTGTGATTGGAGCAGCACCTTGGGCCACCGTACGGAGCAGAAGGACCATATGGCCAGTAGGTGTGAGAGCAGGCAGGGCTGGAGCAGAGGAGACCAGGCCAGGTGGCTTTAGTATGGTAACACACACCATCACATGACTTCCCTTCACCAGGGCTTTGGTTTCAGAGAGAATCATTTGGTCCATTCCTTTTCTCTGCCATACTGGTTGTTATAGATATGATGTAAATGTAAATGTATTACTGTAGTGTAGCTGCTGTGTATTCTTTCTGTGTTGCAGGACAGGACACCTCTCTCTCCCTCTCTGTCTCTTCTTCCCCTGTCTCTCTCTATACAGAGTCCTGTAACAAAGGGGAATATACAGCAGCTAAACATTAAAGCAAACCAACACATCTGGCAAGAATTATACAACAAGTATAGCATATAAAGGAATGGACCAAATGATTCTCTCTGAAACCAAAACCCTGGTTTAAGGAAGTCATTTGCCTGCCAGTCAGATGTGTAGGTGGCAGGTAGTGTAGCGGTTAAGTGCATTGGGCCAGTAACTGAAAGGTCGTTGGTTTGACTCCCAGAGAAACATCCTTATGTAGAAACTAGAAGGTGAAACATCTAATATATTTTTTTTTATTTTTTTTTTTTTATGTGCTCTTGACCTCTGAATAAGAGTGTCTGCTTAAATGGGTAGCTGACATAACCTCTTTTCCCAGACTGCATTTTGACAGGAGAAAACAGAGGTTGTAGAGAGAAGCATTAGAACCAGAAACAGTGTTCTATCTACTTTCTACACCCTAATCCAGCAGACTGGCTTGTTTGGAACTGAGCTGTTTGGAACTGAGCTGTTTGGAACTGAGCTGTTTGGAACTGGGCTGTTTGGAACTGGGCTGTTTGGAACTGAGCTGTTTGGAACTGGGCTGTTTGGAACTGAGCTGTTTGGAACTGATCTGTTTGGAACTGGGCTGTTTGGAACTGGGCTGTTTGGAACTGAGCTGTTTGGAACTGGGCTGTTTGGAACGGGGCTGTTTGGAACTGGGCTGTTTGGAACTGGGCTGTTTGGAACTGAGCTGTTTGGAACTGGGCTGTTTGGAACTGAGCTGTTTGGAACTGGGCTGTTTGGAACTGGGCTGTTTGGAACGGGGCTGTTTGGAACTGGGCTGTTTGGAACTGAGCTGTTTGGAACGGGGCTGTTTGGAACTGAGCTGTTTGGAACTGGGCTGTTTGGAACTGAGCTGTTTGGAACGGGGCTGTTTGGAACTGGGCTGTTTGGAACTGAGCTGTTTGGAACGGGGCTGTTTGGAACGGGGCTGTTTGGAACTGAGCTGTTTGGAACTGGGCTGTTTGGAACTGAGCTGTTTGGAACTGAGCTGTTTGGAACTGATCTGTTTGGAACTGATCTGTTTGGAACTGGGCTGTTTGGAACTGGGCTGTTTGGAACTGAGCTGTTTGGAACTGAGCTGTTTGGAACTGGGCTGTTTGGAACTGAGCTGTTTGGAACTGGGCTGTTTGGAACTGAGCTGTTTGGAACTGGGCTGTTTGGAACTGAGCTGTTTGGAACTGAGCTGTTTGGAACTGGGCTGTTTGGAACTGAGCTGTTTGGAACTGGGCTGTTTGGAACTGAGCTGTTTGGAACGGGGCTGTTTGGAACTGGGCTGTTTGGAACTGAGCTGTTTGGAACTGGGCTGTTTGGAACGGGCTGTTTGATCTGTTTGGAACTGGGCTGTTTGGAACTGAGCTGTTTGGAACTGGGCTGTTTGGAACTGATCTGTTTGGAACTGTTTGGAACTGGGCTGTTTGGAACTGGGCTGTTTGGAACTGGGCTGTTTGGAACTGGGCTGTTTGGAACTGATCTGTTTGGAACTGATCTGTTTGGAACTGAGTTGTTTGGAACTGGGCTGTTTGGAACTGGGCTGTTTGGAACTGGGCTATTTGGAACTGGGCTGTTTGGAACTGAGTTGTTTGGAACTGGGCTGTTTGGAACTGAGTTGTTTGGAACTGGGCTGTTTGGAACTGAGTTGTTTGGAACTGGGCTGTTTGGAACTGAGCTGTTTGGAACTGGGCTGTTTGGAACTGAGCTGTTTGGAACTGGGCTGTTTGGAACTGATCTGTTTGGAACTGAGCTGGTTGGAACTGGGCTGTTTGGAACTGATCTGTTTGGAACTGAGCTGGTTGGAACTGGGCTGTTTGGAACTGGGCTGTTTATAACTGGGCTGTTTGGAACTGATCTGTTTGGAACTGGACTGTTTGGAACTGTTTGGAACTGATCTGTTTGGAACTGGGCTGTTTGGAACTGGGCTGTTTGGAACTGGGCTGTTTGGAACGGGGCTGTTTGGAACTGAGCTGTTTGGAACTGGGCTGTTTGGAACTGAGCTGTTTGGAACTGGGCTGTTTGGAACTGAGCTGTTTGGAACTGGGCTGTTTGGAACGGGGCTGTTTGGAACTGGGCTGTTTGGAACTGAGCTGTTTGGAACTGGGCTGTTTGGAACTGATCTGTTTGGAACTGGGCTGTTTGGAACTGGGCTGTTTGGAACTGGGCTGTTTGGAACTGGGCTGTTTGAACTGATCTGTTTGGAACTGAGCTGGTTGGAACTGGCTGTTTGGAACTGAGCTGTTTGGAACTGAGCTGTTTGGAACTGATCTGTTTGGAACTGGGCTGTTTGGAACTGGGCTGTTTGGAACTGGGCTGTTTGGAACTGTTCTGTTTGGAACTGGGCTGGTTGGAACTGTTTGGAACTGGGCTGTTTGGAACTGATCTGTTTGGAACTGGATCTGTTTGGAACTGAGCTGTTGGAACTGAGCTGTTTGGAACTGATCTGTTTGGAACTGAGCTGTTTGGAACTGGGCTGTTTGGAACTGGGCTGTTTGGAACTGGGCTGTTTGGAACGGGGCTGTTTGGAACTGATCTGTTTGGAACTGAGCTGTTTGGAACTGAGCTGTTTGGAACTGGGCTGTTTGGAACTGAGCTGTTTGGAACTGGGCTGTTTGGAACTGGGCTGTTGAACGGGCTGTTTGGAACTGGGCTGTTTGGAACTGGGCTGTTTGGAACTGGGCTGTTTGGAACTGGGCTGTTTGGAACTGGGCTGTTTGGAACTGGGCTGAGCTGTTTGGAACTGAGCTGGTTGCTGAGCTGTTTGGAACTGGGCTGTTTGGAACTGGGCTGTTTGGAACTGAGCTGTTTGGAACTGAGCTGTTTGGAACTGGAGCTGTTTGGAACTGGGCTGTTTGGAACTGGGCTGTTTGGAAGCTATTGGAACTGAGCTGTTTAGAACTGGGCTGTTTGGAACTGGAGCTGTTTGGAACTGGGCTGTTTGGAACTGGGCTGTTTGGAACTGGGCTGTTTGGAACTGATCTGTTTGGAACTGAGCTGTTTGGAACTGAGCTGGTTGGAGCTGAGCTGTTTGGAACTGGGCTGTTTGGAACTGAGCTGTTTGGAACTGAGCTGGTTGGAACTGAGTTGTTTGGAACTGGGCTGTTTGGAACTGAGCTGTTTGGAACTGGGCTGTTTGGAACTGAGCTGTTTGGAACTGGGCTGTTTGGAACTGATCTGTTTGGAACTGAGCTGTTTGGAACTGGGCTGTTTGGAACTGATCTGTTTGGAACTGAGCTGGTTGGAACTGGGCTGTTTGGAACTGAGCTGTTTGGAACGGGGCTGTTTGGAACGGGGCTGTTTAGAACTGGGCTGTTTGGAACTGAGCTGTTTGGAACTGATCTGTTTGGAACTGGGCTGTTTGAAACTGGGCTGTTTGGAACTGAGCTGGTTGGAACTGGGCTGTTTGGAACTGGGCTGTTTGGAACTGAGCTGTTTGGAACTGGGCTGTTTGGAACTGAGCTTTTTGGAACTGGGCTGTTTGGAACTGAGCTGTTTGGAACTGGCTGTTTGGAACGGGGCTGTTTGGAACTGGGCTGTTTGGAACTGAGCTGTTTGAACTGGGCTGTTTGGAACTGGAGCTTTTGGAACTGGGCTGTTTGGAACTGAGCTGTTTGGAACTGGCTGTTTGGAACGGGGCTGTTTGGAACTGGGCTGTTTGGAACTGAGCTGTTTGGAACGGGCTGTTTGGAACTGATCTGTTTGGAACTGGGCTGTTTGGAACTGGGCTGTTTGGAACTGGGCTGTTTGGAACTGGGCTGTTTGGAACTGATCTGTTTGGAACTGAGCTGGTTGGAACTGGGCTGTTTGGAACTGAGCTGTTTGGAACTGAGCTGTTTGGAACTGATCTGTTTGGAACTGGGCTGTTTGGAACTGGGCTGTTTGGAATTGGGCTGTTTGGAACTGTTCTGTTTGGAACTGGGCTGGTTGGAACTGGGCTGTTTGGAACTGGGCTGTTTGGAACTGATCTGTTTGGAACTGATCTGTTTGGAACTGAGCTGGTTGGAACTGAGCTGTTTGGAACTGATCTGTTTGGAACTGAGCTGTTTGGAACTGGGCTGTTTGGAACTGGGCTGTTTGGAACTGGGCTGTTTGGAACTGGGCTGTTTGGAACTGATCTGTTTGGAACTGAGCTGTTTGGAACTGAGCTGTTTGGAACTGGGCTGTTTGGAACTGACCTGGTTGGAACTGAGCTGTTTGGAACTGGGCTGTTTCGAACGGGGCTGTTTGGAACTGGGCTGTTTGGAACTGGGCTGTTTGGAACTGGGCTGTTTGGAACTGATCTGTTTGGAACTGAGCTGTTTGAACTGAGCTGGTTGGAGCTGAGCTGTTTGGAACTGGGCTGTTTGGAACTGGGCTGTTTGGAACTGATCTGTTTGGAACTGAGCTGTTTGGAACTGAGCTGGTTGGAGCTGAGCTGTTTGGAACTGGGCTGTTTGGAACTGAGCTGTTTGGAATTGAGCTGGTTGGAACTGAGCTGTTTAGAACTGGCTGTTACGAACGGAGCTGTTTGGAACTGGGCTGTTTGGAACTGGGTTGTTTGGAACTGGGCTGTTTGGAACTGGATCTGTTTGGAACTGAGCTGTTTGGAACTGAGCTGGTTGGAGCTGAGCTGTTTGGAACTGGGCTGTTTGGAACTGAGCTGTTTGGAACTGAGCTGGTTGGAGCTGAGCTGTTTGGAACTGGGCTGTTTGGAACTGGGCTGTTTGGAACTGGGCTGTTTGGAACTGAGCTGGTTGGAGCTGAGCTGTTTGGAACTGGGCTGTTTGGAACTGAGCTGTTTGGAATTGATCTGCTTGGAACTGGGCTGTTTGGAACTGGGCTGTTTGGAACTGAGCTGGTTGGAACTGGGCTGTTTGGAACTGGGCTGTTTGGAACTGGGCTGTTTAGAACTGGGCTGTTTGGAACTGAGCTGGTTGGAGCTGAGCTGTTTGGAACTGGGCTGTTTGGAACTGAGCTGTTTGGAATTGAGCTGGTTGGAACTGAGCTGTTTAGAACTGGGCTTTTTCGAACGGAGCTGTTTGGAACTGGGCTGTTTGGAACTGGGTTGTTTGGAACTGGGCTGTTTGGAACTGATCTGAGCTGTTGGAACTGAGCTGTTTAGAACTGGGCTTTTTCGAACGGAGCTGTTTGGAACTGGGCTGTTTGGAACTGTTTGGAACTGGGCTGTTTGGAACTGATCTGTTTGGAACTGAGCTGTTTGGAACTGGAGCTGGCTTGGAGCTGAGCTGTTTGGAACTGGGCTGTTTGGAACTGAGCTGTTTGGAACTGGAGCTGGTTGGAGCTGAGCTGTTTGGAACTGGGCTGTTTGGAACTGGGCTGTTTGGAACTGGGCTGTTTGGAACTGAGCTGGTTGGAGCTGAGCTGTTTGGAACTGGGCTGTTTGGAACTGAGTTGTTTGGAATTGATCTGCTTGGAACTGGGCTGTTTGGAACTGGGCTGTTTAGAACTGGGCTGTTTGGAACTGGGCTGTTTGGAACTGGGCTGTTTAGAACTGGGCTGTTTGCCTCCTGCATCAGGGTGCGTAATGTATTCAAATTCTACAGCTTCATTTCCCTCAACCATTGATTTCTAGGCTGGCCAAGAGGCCATGGAAAAGCCTATTGATTCACAACGTTGTGGTGCTTTCCACTCTTCTCTCCCATGAGACACTGCAACTCTGAAGGGGTAGTGGAGAGAAGAGGAGGGGAGGTGTTTGGGTGTGTGGGAGAGAGGGGAAGGAAGGAGCGTAGAGGAGTGTGGGGATGTGGGAGAGTGGGAATGAGATTAAATTAGAGGAGAAGAGAGGCGAGCAAAGAGGGTTTGTGTGTGAGATGTGTGAGGGGAGTGCAGGTGGGAGGTTATATAGGGTGAGGTGTATGGGGGGAGAAGAGAGATATAAGATATGGTTGTTGGAGAGTGGAGATAAGTTTAGGGTGCTTGTGACCAAGGACAGATACTGTGTCCCTACTAGCCCTGGTCAAAGGTAGAGCACTATAAATAGGGTGCCATTTAGGACGCAGGTTGTCTGTTCTCATCTGTCCTCCTCTATAACCCTCCTGACCCCCCAAGG
>NW_025750973.1:7500-16951 GCF_021184085.1 Oncorhynchus gorbuscha | reverse complement strand
AGTAGAGTTAGATATAGATACCTGTCTAGTAGAGTTAGATATAGATGCCTGTCACAGTAGAGTTAGATATAGATACCTGTCTGGTAGAGTTTAGATATAGATACCTGTCTAGTAGAGTTAGATATAGATACCTGTCTAGTAGAGTTAGATATAGATACCTGTCTGTAAGGAGTTAGATATAGATACCTGTCTGTAGATTAGATATAGATACCTGTCTAGTAGAGGTTAGATACCTGTCTAGTAGAGTTAGATAGATACCTGTCTAGTATGAATGCCTGTCTAGTAGGAGTTAGATATAGATACCTGTCTAGTAGAGTTAGATACCTGTCTTATTATTATTATTATGGTAGAGGTTAGATATAGATGCCTGTCTGGTAGAGTTAGATATAGATACCTCTGTCTAGTAGATTAGATGCCTGTCTAGTAGAGTTAGATATAGATACCTGTCTAGTAAGAGTTAGATACCTTGTCTAGTAGAGTTAGATATAGATACCTGTCTGGTAGAGTTAGATATAGATACCTGTCTAGTAGAGTTAGATACCTGTCTAGTAGAGTTAGATATAGATGCCTGTCTAGTAGTTAGTTAGATACCTGTCTAGTAGAGTTAGATATAGATACCTGTCTAGTAGGGAGTTAGATACCTGTCTGGTAGAGTTGAATAGCATAGAATGCCTGTCTAGTAGAGTTAGATACCTTGTCTAGTAGAGTTAGATATAGATACCTGTCTAGTAGAGTTAGATATAGATACCTGTCTAGTAGAGTGAATATAGATTGCCTGTCTAGCAGTTAGATATAGATCTACTTGTCTGGTCTAACTTACTATGTCAGGTATCTAACTCTATTAGACAGGTATCTATATCTAACTCTACTAGACAGGCTATATCTAACTCTACTAGACAGGTATCTAAGTATCTCTACTAGACAGGTATCTATATCTAACTTTCAGACAGGTATCTAACTCTACTAGACAGGTATCTATATCTAACTCTACTAGACAGGTATCTAACTACTGGACAGGTATCTATATCTAACTCTACTAGACAGGTATCTATATCTAACTCTACTAGACAGGTATCTATATCTAACTCTACTAGACGTATCTATATCTAACTCTACTAGACAGGTATCTTATATCTAACTCTACTAGACAATATCTAAGACATCTAACTCTACTAGACAGGTATCTATATCTAACTCTATTAGACAGGTATCTGGCATCTAACTCTACTAGACAGGTATCTATATCTAACTCTGCTAGACAGGCATCTATATCTAACTCACTAGACAGGTATCTATATCTAACTACTAGACAGGTATCTGGTATCTAACTCTACTAGACAGGTATCTATATCTAACTCTACTAGACAGCTATCTATATCTAACTACTAGACAGGTATCTATATCTAACTCTACTAGACAGGTATCTATATCTAACTACTAGACAGGTATCTAACCACCACCATACACCACACCTCATACACCACACCACACGCACACCACACACCATACTACACCACACACTACACACTACACCACAGCACACTCATACACCCACACCATACACCACACCGCACCACACCACACACTACACACACTACACCAGCACACACCATACAATTACACACCATACACCACACCATACACCACACACCATACACCACACCATACCATACACCACACACCATACACCACCCACCATACACCATACACCACACCACCCACCATACACCACACACCATACACCACACACCACACACTACACCACCCACCATACACCACACACCATATACCACACCATACCACACACCCCACACCATACACCACACACCATACACCACACCACACACTACACACTACACCACAGCACACTTTCCATACACCACACACCATACACCACACCACACGCCACACCATACACCACACACTACACCACAGCACACTTCCCATACACCCCACACCATACACCACACACCATACGCCACACCACACACTACACACAATATGCCACACCACACACTACACCACAGCACACTCCCATACACCACACACCATACACCATACACCATACACCACACCACACACACCATACCATAAGCCCACACACCATACACCACACCATACACCACACACATACACCACACCATACCATACACCACACACACTACCCACCATACACTATACACCACACCACCCACCATACACCACACACCATTCACCACACCATACACCATACACCACACTACACCACCCACCACTCACCACACACCACACACCATACACCATACACCACACCACCCACCATAATAATCACACCACCACCACACCATACACCACCCACATACACTACACACCATACACCACACCACACCATACACCACACACCACACCACCCACCATACACCACACACCATACAATTATACACCACACACCACCATACACCACACCACCCACCATACACCACACACTACACCACCCACCTAGCATCATACACCACACACCTTCACACCACACCACACCACACCACACACTACACAAATACACACCACACCCCACACCATGGGGTGTGTATTTAATGTTGTGTGTCCTAACATGGGGGGTGTGTGTGTGTGTGTGTGTGTGTGTGTGTGTGTGTGTGTGTGTGTGTGTGTGTGTGTGTGTGTGTGTGTGTGTGTAATAATGTGTGTGTGTGTGTGTTACAGTGACGAGCAAGTCCTGTCCAGTCCGGCAGTGTGTGTGTATTAATGTGTGTGTGTGTGTAATAATGTGTGTGTGTTACAGTGACGTAGCAGCCCTGTCCAGTCCGGTAGCAGTGTGTGTGGCAGGAGACAGTCCTCTACGGAGACACTCCTGGAGACAACAGATCTTCCTTCGTGTCGCTACCCCCTCAGAAAACACTGACAGCAATGGCACACACACACATTATTATTACACATTATTACATTACATTACATTATTACATTATTATTATTACATTACACATTATTATTATTATTATTATTACACATTACACATTACATTATTACATTATTACACACACACCTGTTTGAGTAAGGAGGGGATGACTGTATCTTGTATCAGATAAGGATGCTGTTCTTCATATCAATAGTTGTCCGTCTACTGCATGTGGTTTGTCTTACAGGTAAAGATTCTAAATGATTCTCTAGTTCTAGAATGTGAATGTGAATCTACTGCATGTGGTTTGTCTTACAGGTAAAGATTCTAAATGATTCCTTCTAGTTCTAGAATGTGAATGTGAATCTACTGCATGTGGTTTGTCTTACAGGTAAAGATTCTAAATATTCCTTCTAGTTCCTAGAATGTGAATGTGAATCTACTGCATGTGGTTTGTCTTACAGGTAAAGATTCTAAATGATTCTTCTAGTTCTAGAATGTGAATGTGAATCTACTGCATGTGGTTTGTCTTACAGATAAAGATTCTAAATGATTCCTTCTAGTTCTAGAATGTGAATGTGAATCTACTGCATGTGGTTTGTCTTACAGACCTTTTGAGATTTTTAATTCAACAAATACATTTAGATTCTAGTTAATTTATTTAGCCTGGATAGGCCCTATAGTAATAATATGCATTTAGCCTGGATTCCCCATAGTAATTACAGACCTTTTGCATTTAGCCTGTTTTAATTCAACAATAATTTAGATGCATTTAGCCTGGATTCCCCATAGTAATAATTTATTTAGCCTGGATAGTCCCCATAGTAATAATTGATGCATTTAGCCTGGATAGTCCCTATAGTAATAATTGATGCATTTAGCCTGGATAGTCCCCATAGTAATAATTGATGCATTTAGCCAGGATAGTCCCTATAGTAATAATTGATACATTTAGCCAGGATAGTCCCCATAGTAATAATTGATGCATTTAGCCAGGATAGTCCCCATAGTAATAATTGATGCATTTAGCCAGGATAGTCCCTATAGTAATAATTGTTAGATTCACCTTTTTTAAAACCAAAACAAACAGACATTGATGACATTTAGCCAGGTCCACAGACTAGTCCCATAGAATAATTGAACAAACCAAAATCCAAACAGACAGTAGAGACTGGGTTACTGGTCTGTCCAGTAGAGACAGCTGTGTCCTGGTACAGACTGGTGTAGTGACAGCACATGGCCACTAGATGGGACTGTTGCTTTGTGACTTACTGTTAGTCGTGGACATCGTTCGACTTGAACTTTGGAGCCACGTAAATCCAACACGCAACTGGTCTGGTACAGTAGAGACTGGGTTACTGGTCTGGTACAGTAGAGACTGGGTTACTGGGTCTGGTACAGTAGAGACTGGGTTACTGTTGTCTGGTACAGTAGAGACTGGGTTACTGGTCTGGTACAGTAGAGACTGGGTTACTGGTCTGGTACAGTAGAGACTGGGTTACTGGTCTGGTACAGTAGAGACTGGGTTACTGTTGGTCTGGTACAGTAGAGACTGGGTTACTGGTCTGGTACAGTGAGACTGGGTTACTGGTCTGGTACAGTAGAGACTGGGTTACTGTTGGTCTGGTACAGTAGAGACTGACTGGGTAGAGACTGAGACTGGGTTACTGTTGGTCTGGTACAGTGAGACTTGGTCTGGTACAGTAGAGACTGGGTTACTGTTGGTCTGGTACAGTAGAGACTGGGTTACTGTTGGTCTGGTACAGTAGAGACTGGGTTACTGTTGGTCTGGGTTACAGTAGAGACTGGGTTACTGTTGGTCTGGTACAGTAGAGACTGGGTTACTGGTCTGGTACAGTGGTACAGTAGAGACTGGGTTACTGGTTGGTCTGGTACAGTAGAGACTAGAGGTTACTGTTGGTCTGGTACAGTAGAGACTGGGTTACTGGTCTGGTACAGTAGAGACTGGGTTACTGGTCTGGTACAGTAGAGACTGGGTTACTGTTGGTCTGGTACAGTAGAGACTGGGTTACTGTTGGTCTGGTACAGTAGAGACTGGGTTACTGTTGGTCTGGTACAGTAGAGACTGGGTTACTGTTGGTCTGGTACAGTAGAGACTGGGTTACTGGTCTGGTCTGGAGACTGGGTTACAGTAGAGACTGGGTTACTGGTCTGGTACAGTAGAGACTGGGTTACTGGTCTGGTACAGTAGAGACTGGGTTACTGTTGGTCTGGTACAGTAGAGACTGGGTTACTGTTGGTCTGGTACAGTAGAGACTGGGTTACTGGTCTGGTACAGTAGAGACTGGGTTACTGGTCTGGTACAGTAGAGACTGGGTTACTGGTCTGGTACAGTAGAGACTGGGTTACTGTTGGTCTGGTACAGTAGAGACTGGGTTACTGTTGGTCTGGTACAGTAGAGACTGGGTTACTGTTGGTCTGGTACAGTAGAGACTGGGTTACTGGTCTGGTACAGTAGAGACTGGGTTGGTCTGGTACAGTAGAGACTGGTCTGGTACAGTAGAGACTGGGTTACTGGTCTGGTACAGTAGAGACTGGGTTACTGGTCTGGTACAGTAGAGACTGGGTTACTGGTCTGGTACAGTAGAGACTGGGTTACTGGTCTGGTACAGTAGAGACTGGGTTACTGGTCTGGTAAAGTAGAGACTGGGTTACTGGTCTGGTACAGTAGAGACTGGGTTACTGGTCTGGTACAGTAGAGACTGGGTTACTGGTCTGGTACAGTAGAGACTGGGTTACTGTTGGTCTGGTACAGTAGAGACTGGGTTACTGTTGGTCTGGTACAGTAGAGACTGGGTTACTGTTGGTCTGGTACAGTAGAGACTGGGTTACTGTTGGTCTGGTACAGTAGAGACTGGGTTACTGGTCTGGTACAGTAGAGACTGGGTTACTGGTCTGGTACAGTAGAGACTGGGTTACTGTTGGTCTGGTACAGTAGAGACTGGGTTACTGTTGGTCTGGTACAGTAGAGACTGGGTTACTGGGTCTGGTCTGGTTACAGTAGAGACTGGGTTACTGGTCTGGTCTGGTACAGTAGAGACTGGGTTACTGTTGGTCTGGTACAGTAGAGACTGGGTTACTGTTGGTCTGGTACAGTAGAGACTGGGTTACTGTTGGTCTGGTACAGTAGAGACTGGGTTACTGGTCTGGTACAGTAGAGACTGGGTTACTGTTGGTCTGGTACAGTAGAGACTGGGTTACTGTTGGTCTGGTACAGTAGAGACTGGGTTACTGTTGGTCTGGTACAGTAGAGGCTGGGTTACTGGTCTGGTACAGTAGAGGCTGGGTTACTGTTGGTCTGGTACAGTAGAGGCTGGGTTACTGGTCTGGTACAGTAGAGCCTGGGTTACTGGTCTGGTACAGTAGAGACTGGGTTACTGTTGGTCTGGTACAGTAGAGACTGGGTTACTGTTGGTCTGGTACAGTAGAGACTGGGTTACTGTTGGTCTGGTACAGTAGAGACTGGGTTACTGTTGGTCTGGTACAGTAGAGACTGGGTTACTGTTGGTCTGGTACAATAGAGACTGGGTTACTGGTCTGGTACAATAGAGACTGGGTTACTGGTCTGGTACAATAGAGACTGGGTTACTGGTCTGGTACAGTAGAGACTGGGTTACTGGTCTGGTACAGTAGAGACTGGGTTACTGGTCTGGTACAGTAGAGACTGGGTTACTGGTCTGGTACAGTAGAGACTGGGTTACTGGTCTGGTACAGTAGAGACTGGGTTACTGGTCTGGTACAGTAGAGACTGGGTTACTGGTCTGGTACAGTAGAGACTGGGTTACTGGTCTGGTACAGTAGAGACTGGGTTACTGTTGGTCTGGTACAGTAGAGACTGGGTTACTGTTGGTCTGGTACAGTAGAGACTGGGTTACTGTTGGTCTGGAACAGTAGAGACTGGGTTACTGTTGGTCTGGTACAGTAGAGACTGGGTTACTGTTGGTCTGGTACAGTAGAGACTGGGTTACTGTTGGTCTGGTACAGTAGAGACTGGGTTACTGTTGGTCTGGTACAGTAGAGACTGGGTTACTGTTGGTCTGGTACAGTAGAGACTGGGTTACTGTTGGTCTGGTACAGTAGAGACTGGGTTACTGTTGGTCTGGTACAGTAGAGACTGGGTTACTGTTGGTCTGGTACAGTAGAGACTGGGTTACTGGTCTGGTACAGTAGAGACTGGGTTACTGGTCTGGTACAGTAGAGACTGGGTTACTGTTGGTCTGGTACAGTAGAGACTGGGTTACTGTTGGTCTGGTACAGTAGAGGCTGGGTTACTGGTCTGGTACAGTAGAGGCTGGGTTACTGGTCTGGTACAGTAGAGACTGGGTTACTGTTGGTCTGGTACAGTAGAGACTGGGTTACTGTTGGTCTGGTACAGTAGAGACTGGGTTACTGTTGGTCTGGTACAGTAGAGACTGGGTTACTGTTGGTCTGGTACAGTAGAGACTGGGTTACTGTTGGTCTGGTACAGTAGAGGCTGACTGGGTCTGGTACAGTAGAGCCTGGGTTACTGGTCTGGTACAGTAGAGGCTGGGTTACTGGTCTGGTAGAGGCTGGGTTACTGGTCTGGTACAGTAGAGGCTGGGTTACTGGTCTGGTACAGTAGAGACTGGGTTACTGGTCTGGTACAGTAGAGACTGGGTTACTGGTCTGGTACAGTAGAGACTGGGTTACTGGTCTGGTACAGTAGAGACTGGGTTACTGGTCTGGTACAGTAGAGACTGGGTTACTGTTGGTCTGGTACAGTAGAGACTGGGTTACTGGTCTGGTACAGTAGAGACTGGGTTACTGTTGGTCTGGTACAGTAGAGACTGGGTTACTGGTCTGGTACAGTAGAGACTGGGTTACTGTTGGTCTGGTACAGTAGAGACTGGGTTACTGTTGGTCTGGTACAGTAGAGACTGGGTTACTGGTCTGGTACAGTAGAGACTGGGGTACTGTTGGTCTGGTACAGTAGAGACTGGGGTACTGGTCTGGTACAGTAGAGACTGGGGTACTGGTCTGGTACAGTAGAGACTGGGTTACTGGTCTGGTACAGTAGAGACTGGGTTACTGTTGGTCTGGTACAGTAGAGACTGGGTTACTGTTGGTCTGGTACAGTAGAGACTGGGTTACTGTTGGTCTGGTACAGTAGAGACTGGGTTACTGTTGGTCTGGTACAGTAGAGACTGGGTTACTGGTCTGGTACAGTAGAGACTGGGTTACTGTTGGTCTGGTACAGTAGAGACTGGGTTACTGGTCTGGTACAGTAGAGATTGGGTTACTGTTGGTCTGGTACAGTAGAGCCTGGGTTACTGTTGGTCTGGTACAGTAGAGACTGGGTTACTGTTGGTCTGGTACAGTAGAGACTGGGTTACTGTTGGTCTGGTACAGTAGAGACTGGGTTACTGTTGGTCTGGTACAGTAGAGACTGGGTTACTGTTGGTCTGGTACAGTAGAGACTGGGTTACTGTTGGTCTGGTACAGTAGAGACTGGGTTACTGTTGGTCTGGTACAGTAGAGACTGGGTTACTGTTGGTCTGGTACAGTAGAGACTGGGTTACTGTTGGTCTGGTACAGTAGAGACTGGGTTACTGTTGGTCTGGTACAGTCTGGTAGAGACTGGGTTACTGGTCTGGTACAGTAGAGACTGGGTTACTGTTGGTCTGGTACAGTAGAGACTGGGTTACTGTTGGTCTGGTACAGTAGAGACTGGGTTACTGTTGGTCTGGTACAGTAGAGACTGGGTTACTGTTGGTCTGGTACAGTAGAGACTGGGTTACTGGTCTGGTACAGTAGAGACTGGGTTACTGGTCTGGTACAGTAGAGACTGGGTTACTGTTGGTCTGGTACAGTAGAGACTGGGTTACTGTTGGTCTGGTACAGTAGAGACTGGGTTACTGTTGGTCTGGTACAGTAGAGACTGGGTTACTGTTGGTCTGGTACAGTAGAGACTGGGTTACTGGTCTGGTACAGTAGAGACTGGGTTACTGTTGGTCTGGTACAGTAGAGACTGGGTTACTGGTCTGGTACAGTAGAGATTGGGTTACTGGGTCTGGTACAGTAGAGCCTGGGTTACTGTTGGTCTGGTACAGTAGAGACTGGGTTACTGTTGGTCTGGTACAGTAGAGACTGGGTTACTGTTGGTCTGGTACAGTAGAGACTGGGTTACTGTTGGTCTGGTACAGTAGAGACTGGTTACTGTTGGTCTGGTACAGTAGAGACTGGGTTACTGTTGGTCTGGTACAGTAGAGACTGGGTTACTGTTGGTCTGGTACAGTAGAGACTGGGTTACTGTTGGTCTGGTACAGTAGAGACTGGGTTACTGTTGGTCTGGTACAGTAGAGACTGGGTTACTGTTGGTCTGGTACAGTAGAGACTGGGTTACTGTTGGTCTGGTACAGTAGAGACTGGGTTACTGTTGGTCTGGTACAGTAGAGACTGGGTTACTGTTGGTCTGGTACAGTAGAGACTGGGTTACTGTCGGTCTGGTACAGTAGAGACTGGGTTACTGTCGGTCTGGTACAGTAGAGACTGGGTTACTGTCGGTCTGGTACAGTA
>NW_025750973.1:0-2500 GCF_021184085.1 Oncorhynchus gorbuscha | reverse complement strand
AGTTGTAATACCATACCTGTAACTACCTGTATTTACTGTCTAGTTGTAATACCATACCTGTAACTACCTGTATTTACTGTCTAGTTGTAATACCATACCTGTAACTACCTGTATTTACTGTCTAGTTGTAATACCATACCTGTAACTACCTGTATTTACTGTTTAGTTGTAATACCATACCTGTAACTACCTGTATTTACTGTCTAGTTGTAATACCATACCTGTAACTACCTGTATTTACTGTCTAGTTGTAATACCTGACCTTACCTGTATTTACTGTCTAGTTGTAATACCATACCTGTAACTACCTGTATTTACTGTCTAGTTGTAATACCTGACCATACCTGTAACTACCTGTATTTACTGTCTAGTTGTAATACCATACCTGTAACTACCTGTATTTACTGTCTAGTTGCAATACCTGACCATACCTGTAACTACCTGTATTTACTGTCTAGTTGTAATACCTGACCATACCTGTAACTACCTGTATTTACTGTCTAGTTGTAATACCATACCTGTAACTACCTGTATTTACTGTCTAGTTGTAATACCATACCTGTAACTACCTGTATTTACTGTCTAGTTGTAATACCATACCTGTAACTACCTGTATTTACTGTCTAGTTGTAATACCATACCTGTAACTACCTGTATTTACTGTCTAGTTGTAATACCATACCTGTAACTACCTGTATTTACTGTCTAGTTGTAATACCATACCTGTAACTACCTGTATTTACTGTCTAGTTGTAATACCATACCTGTAACTACCTGTATTTACTGTCTAGTTGTAATACCATACCTGTAACTACCTGTATTTACTGTCTAGTTGTAATACCATACCTGTAACTACCTGTATTTACTGTCTAGTTGTAATACCATACCTGTAACTACCTGTATTTACTGTCTAGTTGTAATACCATACCTGTAACTACCTACCTGTAACTACCTTATTTTCTGTCTAGTTGTAATACCATACCTGTAACTACCTGTATTTACTGTCTAGTTGTAAACTACCTGTATTTTCTACCTACCTGTAACTACCTGTATTTACTGTCTAGTTGTAATACCATACCTGTAACTACCTGTAACTGTCTACCATACCTGTATTTACTGTCTAGTTGCAACCTGTAACTACCTGTACCATACCTGTAACTACCTGTATTTACTGTCTAGTTGTAATACCTGACCATACCTGTAACTACCTGTATTTACTGTCTAGTTGTAATACCTGCCCATACCTGTAACTACCTGTATTTTCTACTAGTTGTAATACCATACCTGTAACTAACTGTAACTACCTGTATTTACTGTCTAGTTGTAATACCATACCTGTAACTACCTGTATTTACTGTCTAGTTGTAATACCATACCTGTAACTACCTGTATTTACTGTCTAGTTGTAATACCATACCTGTAACTACCTGTATTTACTGTCTAGTTGCAATACCTGTACCATACCTGTAACTACCTGTATTTACTGTCTAGTTGTAATACCTGTATTTACTGTCTAGTTGTACCTGTAACTACCTGTATTTACTGTCTAGTTGTAATACCTGCCCATACCTGTAACTACCTGTATTTTCTACTAGTTGTAATACCATACCTGTAACTAACTGTAACTACCTGTATTTACTGTCTAGTTGTAATACCATACCTGTAACTATCTGTATTTACTGTCTAGTTGTAATACCATACCTGTAACTACCTGTATTTACTGTCTAGTTGTAATACCATACCTGTAACTACCTGTATTTACTGTCTAGTTGTAATACCATACCTGTAACTACCTGTATTTACTGTCTAGTTGTAATACCATACCTGTAACTACCTGTATTTACTGTCTAGTTGTAATACCATACCTGTAACTACCTGTATTTACTGTCTAGTTGTAATACCATACCTGTAACTACCTGTATTTACTGTCTAGTAATACCATACCTGTAACTACCTGTATTTACTGTCTAGTTGTAATACTACCTGTAACTACCTGTATTTACTGTCTAGTTGTAATACCATACCTGTAACTACCTGTATTTACTGTCTAGTTGTAATACCATACCTGTAACTACCTGTATTTACTGTCTAGTTGTAATACCATACCTGTAACTACCTGTATTTACTGTCTAGTTGTAATACCATACCTGTAACTACCTGTATTTACTGTCTAGTTGTAATACCATACCTGTAACTACCTGTATTTACTGTCTGTTGTAATACCATACCTGTAACTACCTGTATTTACTGTCTAGTTGTAATACCATACCTGTAACTACCTGTATTTACTGTCTAGTTGTAATACCATACCTGTAACTACCTGTATTTACTGTCTAGTTGTAATACCATACCTGTAACTACCTGTATTTACTGTCTAGTTGTAATACCATACCTGTAACTACCTGTATTTACTGTCTGAATTGTAATACCATACCTGTAACTACCTGTATTTACTGTCTAGTTGTAATACCATACCTGTAACTACCTGTATTTACTGTCT
>NW_025750971.1:0-16954 GCF_021184085.1 Oncorhynchus gorbuscha | reverse complement strand
CACCTCACAGCCAGCGAATCGAATCGAGTGCTAATGGACACGTTTTGGTAACTTCACCGGTACACATTCTTTGGAAAAGCAAGCAACACCATTGAGAAAGGTAAGAATGGACTTACGGTTAGCTGCCATACTAGGCTAGCTAGTTAGCTATATTCACCAAGACAAGAACAGTTCAATTTATTCACCAGCTTGTCCTCTGCCTCTGGTCTGTACTCGGGAACTATCAGACATTGTTTATTTAGGATGATTGCTTTCACGTCACTATAGTTAAGTCTATAGATTTCTTTCAATTCATGTTTGCATTTTCTGTCAATGTGATTTTTGAATGCATGTTTTGGGATATGGAATATGGATTCAATCAAATCTACCAGTCATGATTTAAACAAAAGTCTCATGATAAGCCTATATTGCTGACCTTATGAGCCTACTTGACATCAAAGCAACATTTGGTGTTGGAAGAGGCTGTATTGGGAAGAGGATTCATCAGAGATGTTTGTGATGCACTCACTCGTAAACACTTTTTTTTGTGTGTCATGTATACTTATATTGTGCTATTTTCGACCCTGTCTGTGCCAATCAATGGTGCCAAGCCCTTTAGAATGACTCACTCAAAGCACAGCAGCAGATTTTCTAAGAACTAGCATGACAGGTTATTAGCTAGGTGACAAGTCTGAACGAGTGTTTGAACAGTAATTTCCTACAGTTTTTGTCTGTACTAGACTTGTTCTATTGAGTAATAGCCTAGAATAGGTATTATTGCTGCTCTAGTAGGTTCTGTTGCTTGCATTTTAAATCTCCTGAAACATGCATGTGATGCACAATATGTAAACAATAGCTGAATGTTACCAAAAGTAGAGGACCTAAGCAAGTTAACTCGCAATCAGCTGTGAAATTTGCCAGCAGATAGTGTGGGGCAACATTTGGTCTGTGGTTCGGTTAGGCTCGGCCATATCGTGCAAGTGTTTGTCATGTATTGAAAAAAAAGAAGCTGGAATTTATTTATTTTTATTTATCCGTTATTTTACCAGTTAAGCTTGTAACGCCAGGGTAGTGGGTTCGATTCCCCTGGACCACCCATACGTAGAATGTATGCACACATGACTGTAAGTCGCTTTGGATAAAAGCGTCTGCTAAATGGCATATATTATTATTATTATTATTATTTACCTTTTATATTGACAAAGTTACTGTCTGTATTATAGATAATTTAGGCTAAAAACAACATGAGGATTGAATATAAACATCGTTTGACATGTTTCGTTGAACTTTACGGATACAATTAGGATTTTTTGTTTGCATGTTGTGACTGCGTTTGAGCCTGTGGATTACTGAAGAAAACGCACAAACAAAATTGAGGTTTTCGGATATAAAGAGAGACTTTATTGAACAAAAGGAACATTTATTTAATAAATTAATGTCTTCCGAGTGCAAACATATAAATATCATCAAAGGTAAGGGATTAATTTGATCTCTATTTCTGACTTGTGTAACTCTTCTACTTGCCTGGTTACTGTTTGTAATAATTTGTCTGCTGGGCTATGTCCTCAAATAAGGTATGCTTTTGCTGTAAAGCATGTTTGAAATCTGACACCGTAGTTGGATTCTCAAGAATTTAATCTTTAAACCTATGTTTAATTAGTTGTATCTTTTCTGAATTTTTATAATGAGTATTTCTGTATTTGAATTTGGCGCTCTGCAATCTCACTGGATGTTGGCCAGGTGGGAAGCGAGTGTCCCACATACCCTAGAGAAGTTAATAAGGGAACGGTGATGATGGTTTGTAGAGTGATTTCCTTTATGGTCCATTGAGGTACTTAACACTGTGTTATAATCTCCCACCATAATGATTTGATCATTTGTTTCCTGTAAATTAAATAAATTGGTATAAATATTTTCGAAGAGTATGGATCATCCTGATTTGGACCATATAGGTTAATGAGCCAAATCTCATTTTAGTCCACTTTCATATTCAAAAAGATCCACCTTCCTTGCGAATCATTCTTGACAATTATTTTTGTTAATTAATATCAACACACCTTTTTGAGTTCCTTTGTCCATGACAGAAAATTATTTTACCACCCCATTCCTTTTCCCACGTAACTTCATCTAAGGATGTGGATTGAGTTTCCTGGAAACAGTATATGTTGTATTCCTTTTCTTTTAGCCACTGTTAGGTTCTAATTTTCAGAGTAAAAACACACCGGACACTATGAAAGCTTAACCAGGTTTATTCTTCCCAGAGGATCAATACAGCAGCATTTAGACAAAAACATTTTCACACAAGCCCTGATATTTAACCCTTTCTCCGAGGCTGAGTCTCCTCTTACACGTCTGAACAGCCAATGCATCTCTGTTGCTAGACAGAACCTTAGTGATATCTATTCTTCCTCACTTCATCTGACCTGACCTCTACACCAAAGTGCTCACTCCACCCCAACTCAAGGTTGTCATGGTGATTGGTAGCAGACTGTGTCTCTTCCCTCCAGTAGGATCCCAGATGGCTAACAATAACATATCCTGACATAATGTAAACGTTATACATTACCCTCTCTTCCTCAGTGACATGAATAGGTATATGTCATATTCTCAGAACCCAACACCACGTAAAGACTGATCTGTTTTTATAATCTGCTAAAGCGTTACAATTAAAACTGCCTATACTTATTTCACCCCTTACCATAACTAGATACTGTTCTCAGTATAAATTGACCATAATTATTGCTTGTTAAGTTACTGCCATCAGAGGTCTTATGACGGTCAACATTTGAGATTTTAAATGTCTGATATGTAGAATTCAAGAAACAGGTTCTAGCAATATTTGTTTTATTCCCTTGTCTGTTAGCCTGTGAGCCAATGTCACAGATGTTAGAAAACTGGGTCAAGATATTATGTGTGTAGTAAATCTGAGTAGGTTGATGTGTGTGTGTGATATTGGATGTGATTTAGTGAGTGTGTATGATGTCTGGATAAGAGTAAGACTATAATGTCTGATGTCCAAGTAAATAATAATCCAACCAATTTGCATGGTTGAGTTTTTCCTTTTTATAATTATTTTTAAATGTGAGTATCATACAGTGGATGCCTAGGCCTATACAGTAGGTCTATATGCATGCAATACCTTGATGCATTTGCACTTAAATCTCTAACAGCTGAACCGTGAGGTGGACAATTATTTGTTTTAGGAAAGTTAAAACAATATACTATAAAGTTTTGAATATGCTACACATATGTGCTATTTGATATAGCCTAGGCAGTAAGGACCGATAACTGTGAATCATTTGGCCAATACCACTCGTTTATTGATGGCGCTGGTAGCACCCAGTCAGAGGTTTCTTTCTCTCTTTCTACTCTCGGATCTGAACGGGGCGCTCGGATCTGAACCGGCAAGGGTCTGTTTTTCCACGAGCCTTTTCGGAATGGGTCTGACTCCTCAGGTCCATTCGGAACGGTCTCTATTTATATATATATATATATCATGTATATTTTTTTAAGTTATGTATATTGGGTTGGGTGGAAAGCCATGGATCCATTTCAGAACAGTTCCAACTTTTTGGACCCGTGAAGACCTCTATTTCAGACCTTAATGTCAATCCCTAATAGGCATACTTGTTATGCCCTCCCTCTTGTCACGGGGCCCTCTTTCTCATATATCAGCCTAGGCCAGGCTTACATACTGCTTTCAGAGTTGTGTTTACTGACATAACCCACGTTAACATGATATTTGCAAAACAACTCAATAATGCAGAGTCCTAGTTTCTTTGGGATGAACATTATTTATATATTTTTTTTTAGAACAAGGCCTATTTTATAGGCCTGCAGCTGTGTGTTTTTGTAAGAATTTGTGATACTTTCTTGTTTGTAAGCTAAAGATCTCACCATCTTTGTCATCCCACAGCCAACCTGACCGGCCACGTAGAGAGGGTGGGAATTGAGAACTTTGAGCTGCTAAAGGTGCTAGGAACTGGAGGTCAGTGACAGTTCTGAAACTCAATCCAATGATGGGATTGTCATAGATTTTAAAAAGGTACATTCATTTTATCTCTCCCGGGGGCGATGGGTTGGTGGTTTTGTACATTTGAGACCATTCCATTGGTCCTTCTGAAGTACAAACGTCTCCCATCTGGTCCTCCAGTTGAGCTAAAACAACTGCACTGAAAGCTTTTGGCTGCTGAGTTTTTATGTTTTTCTTGCTTCTATGTCAGCCTATGGCAAGGTGTTCCTGGTGCGTAAAGTGAGCGGTCATGATGCAGGTCAACTATACGCCATGAAGGTGTTGAAGAAGGCCACAATCGTACAGAAGGCCAAGACAGCAGAACACACACGCACAGAGAGACAGGTTCTGGAGCACATCAGACAGTCACCGTTCCTTGTCACCCTCCACTATGCCTTCCAGACAGACACCAAGCTGCACCTCATACTAGGTCTGGATCTCTCTCTCTACATTTCTTTCGGTCTCTGTCTCTCTCTCTGTCCATTTCTCCTCTTCATGCCTTCTCTTCTATTTCTCTCTTTTTTACAGAAAGTTGTTATTTTTCAATGAAGACATGAATATGAAATAGGCTACATGAGTAAGAATATCAAGTAGAAGAAAGTAAGATTGTTAAGATAAATTGAGTTTCTTTCAGTTTGGCTGGCGGCTAGTTTTAGGCGGCTAGCCTTAGGCGGCTAGCTCGGGAGGCGAGGTGGCTAGGCCAAGGCGTGCAGCGGTCTAAGGCACTGCATCTCAATGCTTGAGGCGTCACCTCAGATCCGGGTTCGATCCCAGGCAGTGTCACAGCCGGGCCATGACCGGCAGACCCATGAGGGGACACACAATTGGCCCAGCGTCGTTCGGGTTAGGGGAGGGTAACTACCAATTTGATATCGCAAAATTAGAGAGTAAAGGGGGTAAAAAAATGTACATATATACATACATACAGTTGAAGTTGGAAGTTTACATACACATAGGTGGGTGTGATTAAAACTTGTTTTTAAACTGCTCCACAAATGTCTTGTTAACAAACTATAGTTTTGGCAAGTAGTAGTTTTGTGTCATACTTTGTGCATAACACAAGTCATTTTTCCAACAATTGTTTACAGACAGATTATTTCACTTTTAATTCACTGTATCACAATTCCAGTGGGTCAGATGTTTACATACACTAAGTTGACTGTGCCTTTAAACAGCTTGGACAATTCCAGATGTAAACTATGTAAACTTCTGACCCACTGGAATTGTGATACAGGAAATCTGTCTGTAAACATTTGTTGAAAAAATTACTTTTGTCATGCACAAAGTAGATGTCCTAACTGACTTGCCAAAACTATAGTTTGTTAACAATCACAGACGAAGGGGCTTACACTTTGGCTACTAACTTTGAATTGCCTCAATCATTTTTGTGTTTGCTTAAACAACCGCAAAAACCCTTACCTAAGTCCAAAACAATCAAACATCACAAAATGCCGTCATAATATACGCACAAACTCCTCTGAACTGTTTTGGCTGGGAAGCATGTAAACGCCTTTACAGTGAATTGGACTGACCCATTGGACTTTGGATTTATACCTGCTATGTTGAAATAAAATATCCAGCCAGGCAAGACATCCAGGATTGTTCATAGCTGTTTCTTTATTATTATGACAGATTATGTGAACGGTGGGGAGCTCTTCACACACCTGGTACAGAGGGTTCGGTTCAAAGAGCAGGAGGTATCTCTGTATAGTGGAGAAATAGTCCTGGCGCTGGAGCACCTACACACGGTGAGTGTCTGTAGATGTCGTCTTCTTTCCGTTTTGGCATTCTGAGGTACAATAGTTTTGGAGTTTTAGCCTATATGCAGTGCAGTAAATGGTGCAGTTTTCTAGAAATCATTAATCATCGTGTCTAATCACAATTGCTATACATAAAGGGGCCCGTTTCCGGAAACAGATTAAGCATAGTCTTGGACTAAGAATTTATTTCAATGGAGTGTCTCCATGCAGTTTAGTCAGGACTAGGACTATGTTTAAACCGGCCTAAAATACTTTTTGGATCGATCTCTGGCTGTTTCTTCTACATTGTTGTCACAGTCAAGCCTTGTAAATTGGCTGACTCTTTTCCAGCTGGGGATAGTCTACAGAGCCTTGTAATTGGCTGACTGTTTCCCAGCTGGGGATAGTCCTGAAGCCAGTCCTCCAGTACCCCCAACGCCAGTCTTCCAGTACCCCAAACGCCAGTCTTCCGGTGCCCCCATCTCCAGTCCTCCAGTACCCCCAACTCCAGTACCCCCAACTCCAGTACCCCCAACTCCAGTACCCCCAACTCCAGTACCCCCAACTCCAGTACCCCCAACTCCAGTACCCCCAACTCCAGTACCCCCAACTCCAGTACCCCCATTTCCAGTCCTCCAGTACCCCCAACTCCAGTCCTCCAGTACCCCAACTCCAGTCCTCCAGTACCCCCAACGCCAGTCTTTCAGTACCCCAAACGCCAGTCTTTCAGTACCCCAAACGCCAGTCTTCCAGTACCCCAAACGCCCAGTCTTCTGGTACCCCATCTCCAGTCCTCCAGTACCCCCAACTCCAGTACCCCCAACTCCAGTCCTCCAGTACCCCCAACTCTAGTCCTCCAGTACCCCCATTTCCAGTCCTCCGGAGAGGGGTTACTGGAGATGGCGAACCGGAGGACTGGAGATGGGGGGGGTGCCGGAGGACTGGAGATGGGGTACCGGAGGACTGGAGATGGGGGGTGGTGGTACCGGAGGACTGGAGATGGGAAGGTGGAGGACTGGAGATAGGGGTTATCGGAGGACTGCAGATGGAGGACTGGAGATAGGGGGTATCGGAGGACTGGAGATGGAGGACTGGAGATAGGGGGGTATCGGAGGACTGGAGATGGGGACTGGAAGATAGGGGGGTACCAGAGGACTGGAGGTGGGGGTACCGGAGGACTGGAGGTGGGGGTACCGGAGGACTGGAGGTGGGGGTACCGGAGGACTGGAGACGTGGGGGGGTACCGGAGGACTGGCGTTGGGGGTACCGGAGGACTGGAGGTGGGGGTACCGGAGGACTGAAGGTGGGGGTACCGGAGGACTGGAGACGGGGGGGGTACCGGAGGACTGGAGATGGGGGGGGGGTACCGGAGGACTGGCGTTGGGTGGTACCGGAGGACTGGAGGTGGGAAACACTGGTCTACAGAGACATGGACCTAATTTAGAACTGTTGCGTAATACTTATTAGATTTATAATCCTGACTCACGTCAGACAGGCATGGTTCCCGTTTATACATCAGACCTGTTGTAAAACTGTGCACGTGTGTGAACAAGCATTATAACTCCGTCTGAAAAACGCCCATCATTCACCTTTTATGGTGACAATAATAGTTTGGAACTGTTGGAATTAGGCCAACACAGTATATCTGAAGGAAATATTAATGGCGAACCTGATCAAATGTCTTTGGATGTGTTGACAAAATGTATTCTTTTACATTTTACAGTTTCTGCAACACAAAAATAATTGCAAATTGTTGTGGATCTGTCAACCAATTGTTTGAATTCAATAATGTTTTGCATTTACTTTCTCCTGAACCTAAATATGCTGCACCGCCCGAGAATTCTGAAACATTGTCTACTCTGAAAAAGATTTAGACTACAGGAGGCCTACTTACAGTGGTAACCTACACACTTTATTTCACCAGTTAATTTCTACTGCATGTTATAAAGCGTGCTCCATTTCAGATGCATGGAGCAAAAGCGTGTCAATATAATAGCCTATTTAAAAGGCCCAATTAGAGATGGTCACTTGTTTTATGGCTACTTCGGGAATATTATCTTATCATGGCCAGAAAAGGGGCAATGGTTATAATATCTGTATTATATTTATAAATTAAATATTGTCTAGGCTACTGGAGAAATTTGACATTACAGTATTCATACGTAGTCTACAAACATCAATGGAAAAGGTGAACAGTCTGTTCTACCTTTAAACTGTGTATCGGATCGGATCGCATAGAGCAAAATACTTGAAATACTGGCATCTTATCTGTTTACTATTGTGAAGTGAGTCCAATTAAATAGGCTATTTTGCGTGTATAAAACCATCGCAGTCAGAAAAGGTGAGGAATCTATTCTGCAATGATCATGGAAGTGACATTAATCATCGGATATAGATTTCTAATTATTTTAGAATGCAGAGATAGAATAAATAGATTTTCTCACTAACAGCCAACGATGGAGTCTTGTTATTATATTTAGCTACCTGTTTTTTAGTTTTTGTGAATAAGTCATCATGTGTTCCCCATTTCCACAAGGCTACAAAGCTACTAGGCTACTTTTTGCCTTCTTGCAATGCAGTACTTCAACCACTATAAACTGTGTGTACACATGTTCTAAAGTTTCCGGAAGGATAAGCACAAAAAGTCCAGTTTTTATAAATGCCAACTTTTGCGTGAAAAAGTGCATATGTTTTGGGGCATGATTTTGTGCCTATGCAACTTTTTTATAAATGAAGCCCTTGAAGTCTTGTAATTGTCTGAATGTTTTCCAGCTGGGTATAGTCTACAGAGACCTGAAGCTGGAGAACATCCTCATGGACTCAGCGGACACATAGTGCTCACGGACTTTGGCCTCAGCAAAGAGTTTGATGAGGTATGTATTACAGATGTATGGAGCAAGAGGCCTACCGGTACATCCATATGATCATTATCACACAGAGGAGTCTTGTACTTTAAAATGGTTAGGTTACTTGTTGTGTTATGGTCCATTCGCGCTGGTGACGCATCCCACGCAGTCAATGGAGGAGTGTGTGCTGTTGTGTGTTTTTAGGCCGTGTTTGATGTGCAACCTGACGTGACTACTCTCCAGGTGCCCTACCCTGCCACCCTCCAGGTCCCCCTACCCTGCCACCCTCCAGGTCCCCTACCCTGCCACCCTCCAGGTCCCCTACCCTGCCACCCTCCAGGTCCCCCTACCCTGCCACCCTCCAGGTCCCCCTACCCTGCCACCCTCCAGGTCCCCCTACCCTGCCACCCTCCAGGTCCCCTACCCTGCCACCCTCCAGGTCCCCTACCCTGCCACCCTCCAGGTCCCTAACCTGCCACCCTCCAGGTCCCCTACCCTGCCACCCTCCAGGTCCCTACCCTGCCACCCTCCAGGTGCCCTGCCCTGCCACCCTCCAGGTCCCCTGCCCTGCCACCCTCCAAGTCCCCTACCCTGCCACCCTCCAGATCCCCCTACCCTGCCACCCTCCAGATCCTGCCACCCTCCAGATCCCCCTACCCTGCCACCCTCCAGATCCCCCTACCCTGCCACCCTCCAGATCCCCCTACCCTGCCACCCTCCAGATCCCCCTACCTGCCACCCTCCAGATCCCCCTACCCTGCCACCCTCCAGATCCCCCTACCCTGCTACCCTCCAGGTCGTTACATCGCGTATACACATTGTCTGATCGTTACGTCGCGTATACACATTGTCTGATCGTTACGTTGTTTATACACATTGTCTGATCGGTACGTTGTGTATACACATGGTCTGATCCTTACGTTGTGTATACACATTCTCTGATCTTTACGTTGTTTATACACATTCTCTGATCGTTACGTTGTGTATACACATTGTCTGATCGTTACGTCGCGTATACACATTGTCTGATCGTTACGTTGTGTATACACATTGTCTGATCGTTACGTTGCGTATACACATTCTCTGATCGTTACGTTGTGTATACACATCGTCTGATCGTTATGAGAGCCATGTTCTGTGATCTATTCAGTGGCGCTTGATAGGTTCTTCTCCACAACAATGATGTCTGTTCTACCCTGAACTGATGAAATGTGTCCTAGTCTCAAGCTTCCTTCCGGTCGATTCCAGTGTGTTTCAACATGTCAGGGATGAGAACGACAAATAAGGAGAGGGGGGACAAATCTAATCTGGGTTATTTCTCTTTGTTTTGTCCCTTTGTTGCTGTCCAGTTGGAGAGGACTTACTCTGTCTGTGGCACCATTGAGTACATGGCCCCAGAGATCGCAGAGGGAGGAGAGGCTGGCCATGACATGGTAATTTATCATTTAAAACCCACCCCCGAGGTCTTGTTATGTTGTACTGTACTTGACCCAAATGCACAATGGTACACAGACAGATATGTGTAGCTCACTAATAACTGGGTGTAGTCTACTGCACACCTGTGAAGGCTGCCTCTGGTGTCTGGGGTGCTGTTCCAGACTGCCTACAGTGCATCATTTGTACAACCCGTCTGCAATGTAGGCAGTCTGGAACGTATGTAGCCCTGTATCATATTCTGTCATAATAATAATACACTTTATTCATCCACATGTACCTGTGTTCCAGGCTGTAGACTGGTGGAGCCTTGGAGTATTAATGTATGAACTTTTGACGGGTGGATCACCATTCACTGTCGATGGAGACCAGAACTCTCATACAGATATCGCCAAGTAAGTATTCATTATTTCAGGGGCCCACATGTTAGGAGATAGATCTGGGGGGAATACTGCATCAGCAATGGCTATTAGGGAGGCTAATAAACTGAACTCGACATCCATTCGATTTCCCGATACGCTGGAAAACAAAACAATCTTTCACTTGTCTTCTTTACCAAGTGAGAAGTACTTGGTGTGTGTGTGTGTATATATAATCAGTTTGGTCTGATCAAACAAATAGACACATTTCAAGTTCTCCAAAAAAAAGAGGACAAAACTGTATAGAACGGTAGCTGTGTTGTTCTCCTTTTCTCTCTTTCTGGATTGTCTCAACCACTTGGAAATACTGTAAATTCTTTCATTCATTCTTTCATGTGTTTCCTCTGGAATTAAATACTCATCCTGTTGATGTACTGTATGTCAGTGAGGGGTATTCAAATCCGTGCTGCTGGTTTTCTGCTTTACATGGTGTCCCAGGTCTAAATCAGTCCCTGATTCCAGGGGATGAAGGAAAATCAGCATTGGAACTGCCTTCAGAAGGTCCAGATTTGAATTGGCTTGATGTATGTATTATTATAATATAAATCCTGTCCAACCTGGACTTCTGTCACCCCTCAGGAGGATCTCGAAGAAGGACCCTCCGTTCCCCAAAGACATGAGCCCTCTGGCCAAAGACCTCATCCAGCGCCTCCTCATCAAAGACCCAAAGAAGAGACTGGGCTCTGGGCCTGACGGAGCTGACAACGTTAAGAAACATCCATTCTACCAGGTACCAGAGCCATTTCCTTAGCCTGATCTCAGATCTGTTTGTGCTGCTTATCCAACTCCTATGGACATTGTCATTGCTAAGGACCATATGAGTTAGCTATACAGCACAAACAGATCTGGGACAGAGCTAGTATCTCCTCTAGCACATTGAGAACATCTTGTCCAGATACATTGTAGGTCGATTGGTACATACCATACAGTATATTTGCATTTGTTGATAAAATGGTGCTTGAAGGAGAAATGGTTTCTAATTTTATAGCGTTCTGTTGGGTTTCGTCTTCTCTCCTTTTAGAAGATAAACTGGGAGGACCTGGCAGCTAGCGGGTGCTCGCCCCGTTCAAGCCAGTGATCAGGGATGAGCTGGATGTCAGCAACTTTGCGGAGGAGTTCACGAAATGGACCCCACCTACTCCCCTGCAGCGATGCCTCAGAACTGTGACCGCGTCTTTCAGGTGGGACAGAAGTGTCCTCAATAGCTCGTTTAAGGTCAATACCAGCCTGTCTGTGTGCACATTGGTATTCAAATGGACTAAAGGCTTTTCATTCAAAGCATAATTATAGCCATATGCAGTTTGGATAGGCCTAACAGATGTGAATGACTATTTATGCTATAGCTTTGAACCATAATGTGGCTTTCACACCCAATTCATAAAGCGCTTCACACAGAGCATGAGTGCTGATCTAGGATCAGTTTTTCTTTTGGATCATAATTATAGGACAGAGGGACCGGATCGTAGATCTGCACTCCTACACTTAGACGCTTTATGAATACAGCTGTATGCCAGCTTATGGTCTCGTGTCTGATTGATGTAGTCTATTGCGTGAGATCTCAGCTGTGATTGCCATGCCTTCTGGCTCCTCGAGCCTCCTCCTCCTGGCTGATCAATAGGCCCATTAAAAGGGGCTTCTCTCTCTTTTCTCTACTGGTATAAAAGGTTACGGTTCCAGAGAATCACCATGTCTGCCTCAATTACGCCTTAAACCTCTGATTGCCAACTTTATCTTGGCTTGTCTTGTTTTATTTCCCCACTTTCACAAATACTGGAATTTGTAGGCTAGTCTTTATCATTTACAGCCATGCCTTAGTGTTAGATAGAGCTAGTGGCTGAGATCACAACGTTTAACTCTGGGGTCTGCTCTCCCACTCGCCTCACAAAACAAAATTAAATTGCGTTATAAACTGGGTGGTTCGAGCCTAAATGCTGATTGGCTGACAGCCGTGGTATATTAATTATAGCCCTGACGAGATGTAATTTCACAGCAGAGCAATCAGATATTGAAGCCTGGCAATTTGGGCATTCTCATGCTTCCATCCCCATTCATCCATCCATCAATCCTTCCGTCCATACGTGCGTGTGTGTGTGTGTGTGTGTGTGTGTGTGTGTGCGTGTGTGTGTGTGTGTGTGTGTGTGTGCGTGTGTGTGTGCGTGCATATAAGCGTGTAAACCCTGGGCCCTGCACAGCTGGAGCCAGGCAGCACATCCCAATCCCATCAGAGATGACAGTTCTAACAATGAGCACAGATGGACAACCAATGAATGGCAGCCATTGTCACGCTCACTCCAGTTTTTACAGTATTGACAGGTTATAATTAGTTCTTGACTGAGCTGTAATGGGATGTCCTGGTTATACAAAAAAACTAAGTCTCTGGTAGGCACTATACTGTGAAGGGTATACCAGTCTCTGGTAGGCACTATACTGTGAAGGGTATACCAGTCTCTGGTAGGCACTATACTGTGAAGGGTATACCAGTCTCTGGTAGGCACTATACTGTGAAGGGTATACCAGTCTCTGGTAGGCACTATACTGTGAAGGGTATACCAGTCTCTGGTAGGCACTATACTGTGAAGGGTATACCAGTCTCTGGTAGGCACTATACTGTGAAGGGTATACCAGTCTCTGGTAGGCACTATACTGTGAAGGGTATACCAGTCTCTGTCCTGCATATTAAACCTCGTCTTCCTATGTATCGTCAACTTGTTCATGGCCCCCTCCTGCTTCATCTCTCTCTGTGTCTCCTGGTTACAGGGTTACTCGTTCATGGCCCCCTCCTGCTTCATCTCTCTCTGTGTCTCCTGGTTACAGGGTTACTCGTTCATGGCCCCCTCCTGCTTCATCTCTCTCTGTGTCTCCTGGTTACAGGGTTACTCGTTCATGGCCCCCTCCTGCTTCATCTCTCTCTGTGTCTCCTGGTTACAGGGTTACTCGTTCATGGCCCCCTCCTGCTTCATCTCTCTCTGTGTCTCCTGGTTACAGGGTTACTCGTTCATGGCCCCTCCTGCTTCATCTCTCTCTGTGTCTCCTGGTTACAGGGTTACTCGTTCATGGCCCCCTCCATCTTGTTCAAGAGAAATGCTGTGATGGATGACACGCTGCAGCTGTGTGGAGGATCAAGATCACAGAGACCAGGGTCTGCTGCTGTGGCCCGCAGCGCCATGATTAGGTACAACACACACAGCTGGGTGGGGGTTCAGGATTACTGTGGCCTGCAACACCATGATGAAGGTACAACACACACACACACAGCTGGGTGGGGGTTCAGGATTGCTGTGGCCTGCAACACCATGATGAAGGTGCAACACACACACACACACACAGCTGGGTGGGGGTTCAGGATTGCTGTGGCCTGCAACACCATGATGAAGGTACAACACACACACCCAGCTGGGTGGGGGTTCAGGATTGCTTTGGCCTGCAACACCATGATGAAGGTACAGCATCGTTACTGTGTGTGTGTGTACAGTACAGTTAGATGGATAGGGTTATCTCTTCCCTCCACACACACACACACACTTAGGCTAGGCAACATTAACTAAGTTTTTTCTTTGGGGGGGTTGTCATCTCCTCTGCTCTCTCATCCTTGCTTCACTAAGCTCTATAACGAGTCTTGATGTGTGTGGCTGTGTACTGTGGTGTGTCTAATATAACATATATATAACATATAGTTACAGCATTGGATCACATTGAAAACAGGATTGTTACTCAGTTGCTTGGTCTGAGGCGTGATGAGGTATAGACAAACTTTGTAATAAGATGGCTTTGATTTGACCTAAACAATGATTTCCCTTCCTTTAGGACTCTCTGTTTTATATGAACTATGAGATGGACCTGAAGGACAATGCCCTTAATGTGAAGGAAGCTTCTCTATCTGTGGCAGTGCACCCACAAGAAGACTGGACAGATGTACGCTGAAGATCGTCAGTAAGAGGAGGTACAGTTACCATAGTCCTGCCTGATCCCAGATCAGTTGGTGCTGAATGGTCTGCTTATACAGTATGATCATTGTCAAGCCAAACTGACACGTACCAGGCCCAGACCAGTGTGGTCCTCTGGAGGTCCGTGTGGTCCTCTGGACACCAGTATGGTCCTCAGTAGGTTGGTAGAGCCTATTGGTAGAGCATGGCTCTTTAGTGGGTTTGATTGGCCAGTCCACCCAGACATAAGCGTGTGTATATATACAGGATTTTTCTGTATTTATTAAGGTTCCTATTTAATGTGTCCAGTGTCTTTTTGTTTCCTTTCAATGTTCAGGAACGGTATGTTTTGTAAAAATGTAGTTATATATTTAGTTATATATATGTGAAACTGACCTTACTGTTCAGGGATGACATTCTTATTTTTATATACAGTACCAGTCAAAGTTTAGACACCTTCTCATTCAAGAGCTTTTCTTTATTTTTACTATTTTCTACATTGTAGAATAATAGTAGAAGTCATCAAAACTATGAAATAACACACATGGAATCATGTGTAACCAAAAAATTGTTAAACAAATCTAAATATATTTGAGATTCTTTAAAGTAGCCACCCATTGCCTTGATGACATCTTTGCACAGTCTTGGAATTCTCTCAACCAGCTTCATGAGGAATGCTTTTCCACCAGTCTTGAAGGGTTCCCATATGCTGAGCACTTGTTAGCTGCTTTTTTCCTTCACTCTGCAGTCCAACTCATCCCAAACCATCTCAGGCTGGGTTGAGGTTGGGTGATTGTGGAGGTCAGGTCATCTGATGCAGCGCTCCATCACTCTCCTTGGTCAAATAGCCCCATACACAGCCTGGAGTTGTGTTTTGGGTCATTGTCCTGTTGAAAAACAAATGATAGTCCACTAAGCTCAAACCTAATGGGATGGCGTAACGCTGCAGAATACTGTGGTAGCCATGCTGGTTAAGGAAAATTGTGCACTTGAATTCTAAATAAATCACAGACAGTGTCACCAGCAAAGCACCATCACACCTGCCTCTATGCTCACGGTGGGAACCACACATGCAGAGATCATCAGTTCACCTACTCTGCATCTCACAAAGACACGGCGGTTGGAACCAAAATGTCAAATTTGGACAGATTTCCACCGTTCTAATGTCCATTGCTCGTGTTTCTTGGCCCAAGCAAGTCTCGTCATCTTATTGGTGTCCATTAGTAGTGGTTTCTTTGCAGCAATTCGACCATGAAGGCCTGATTTACTCAGTCATATTGACTGATCTTGATTTTTTAAAGTAATGGACTGTCATTTCTCTTTGCTTATTTGAGCTGTTCTTGCCATAATATGGACTTGGTCTTTTACCAAATAGGGCTATCTTCTGTATACCAACCCTACCTTGTCACAACACAACTGATTGCCTCAAATGCATTAAGAAGGAAATAAATTCTACAAATGAACTTTTAATAAGGCACACCTGTTATTTTAAATGCATTCCAGGTGACTACCTCATGAAGCTGGTTGGGAGTATTCCGAGAGTGTGCAAAGCTATTATTAAGGCTACTTTGAAGAATCTCAAATATAACACATTTTGGGTTACTACATGAAAACATACGTGCTATTTTATAGTTTTGATGTCTTCTGCACTACTATTCACAGTATAGAAAATAGTAAAAATAAAAGAAAAACCAAAACTGGAATGAGTAGCTGTGTCAAACTTTTTGACTGGTACTGTACATACATAATGTGTTTTACTCCCTTTTCGTCCATAACTAATTAGGATCTTGTCTCATCGCTGCATCTCTCCCCTACGGGCTCCAAAAACATGACCCGTCCAGACCTCACTCCTTAATACCCGCCCGCTTAACCTGGAAGCCAGCCTGCACCAATGTGTCAGAGGAAACACGGTTCAACTGACGACCGACGTCAGCCTGTAGACCCCCAGCCCAGCACAAGGAGCCGCTAGAGCATGATGAGCCAAGTAAAGATGCTGTGCGATGCTGTGCTTTAGACCACAGCGCCATATGGGAGACTGATGACACTCTTTGTCACCATGTGTCCTGTCTCCCCCCTCTAGGATGGAGTCTCCTTTCTGTTCAGGGATGACTCTGTGTTCTGTCTCCCCCTCTAGGTTGGAGGCTCCTTTCTGTTCAGTGATGACTCTGTGTCCTGTCTCCCCCTCTAGGATGGAGGCTCCTTTCTGTTCAGTGATGACTCTGTGTTCTGTCTCCCCCCTCTAGGATGGAGGCTCAGACACAGAAAGAGATCACAGCTCTGAAGCTCTGCGACGGCCACCCCAACATCATCAAGACTCACGAGATTTACCATGACCAGGTAAGGATTTTTCACCTCAATATTTATTGGATTCGGCTGAAGTAAGCAAAGCAACCACATATTTTAATTTCACTTTTATTTATACAGGTTCTTCTCATTGTGCTAAAATCTATTTTACAAGAGAGACCTGGTATCCCAACCATTGCCAGTAAAGCCCATCTTCAGAAATAGTCGCTATCTGATGGAGCCAGTGATGGAGACAAGACTAAAATCAGACAGGCAGCCTAATTAAGTCACTGATAGAACAAAGCAGAAGAATGGGAAA
>NW_025750970.1:12500-16969 GCF_021184085.1 Oncorhynchus gorbuscha | reverse complement strand
TCTCCATAATGCCACCTTCTCCTCCCTCCTGAATCCTCCGCCCCCCCCCCTCCTCCCTCTCTGCAGATGACTTCAAGTCAACCATTTTGAAAAGAAGGTCGACGACATCCGATCCTCGTTTGCTAAGTCAAACGACACCGCTGGTTCTGCTCACACTGCCCTACCCTGTGCTCTGACCTCTTTCTCCCCTCTCTCTCCAGATGAAATCTCGCGTCTTGTGACGGCGGCCGCCCAACAACCTGCCCTCATGACCCTATCCCCTCCTCTCTTCTCCAGACCATTTCCGGAGACCTTCCTTACCTCACCTCGCTCATCAACTCATCCCTGACCGTTGGCTACGTCCCTTCCGTCTTCAAGAGAGTGAGAGTTGCACCCTTCTGAAAAAACCTACACTCGATCCCTCCGATGTCAACAATTACAGACCAGTATCCCTTCTTTCTTTTCTCTCCAAACTCTTGAACGTGCCGTCCTTCGCCAGCTCTCCCCGCTATCTCTCTCTGAATGACCTTCTGATCCAAATCAGTCAGGTTTCAAGACTAGTCATTCAACTGAGACTGCTCTCCTCTGTGTCACGGGATAGGCGCTCCGCACTGCTAAAGCTAACTCTCTCTCCTCTGCTCTCATCCTTCTAGATCTATCGGCTGCCTTCGATACTGTGAACCATCAGATCCTCTCTCCACCTCTCCCGAGGTTGGGCATCTCCGGCGCGGCCCACGCTTGGATTGCGTCCTACCTGACAGGTCGCTCCTACCAGGTGGCGTGGCGAGAATCTGTCTCCTCACCACGCGCTCTCACCACTGGTGTCCCCAGGGCTCTGTTCTTGGCCCTCTCCTATTCTCGCTATACACCAAGTCACTTGGCTCTGTCATAACCTCACATGGTCTCTCTTATCATTGCTATGCAGACGACACACAATTAATCTTCTCCTTTCCCCCTTCTGATGACCAGGTGGCGAATTCGCATCTCTGCATGTCTGGCAGACATATCAGTGTGGATGACGGATCACCACCTCAAGCTGAACCTCGGCAAGACGGAGCTGCTCTTCCTCCCGGGGAAGGACTGCCTGTTCCATGATCTCGCCATCACGGTCGACAACTCCATTGTGTCCTCCTCCCAGAGCGCCAAGAACCTTGGCGTGATCCTGGACAACACCCTGTCGTTCTCAACTAACATCAAGGCGGTGGCCCGTTCCTGTAGGTTCATGCTCTACAACATCCGCAGAGTACGACCCTGCCTCACACAGGAAGCGCGCAGGTCCTAATCCAGGCACTTGTCATCTCCCGTCTGGATTACTGCAACTCGCTGTTGGCTGGGCTCCTGCCTGTGCCATTAAACCCTTCAACTCATCCAGAACGCCGCAGCCCGTCTGGTGTTCAACCTTCCCAAGTTCTCTCACGTCACCCCGCTCCTCCGTTCTCTCCACTGGCTTCCAGTTGAAGCTCGCATCCGCTACAAGACCATGGTGCTTGCCTACGGAGCTGTGAGGGGAACGGCACCTCAGTACCTCCAGGCTCTGATCAGGCCCTACACCCAAACAAGGGCACTGCGTTCATCCACCTCTGGCCTGCTCGCCTCCCTACCACTGAGGAAGTACAGCTCCCGCTCAGCCCAGTCAAAACTGTTCGCTGCCCTGGCCCCCCAATGGTGGAACAAACTCCCTCACGACGCCAGGACAGCGGAGTCAATCACCACCTTCCGGAGACACCTGAAACCCCACCTCTTTAAGGAATACCTAGGATAGGTTAAGTAATCCCTCTCACCCCACCCCCCTAAGTTTTAGATGCACTATTGTTAAGTGACTGTCCCACTGGATGTCATAAGGTGAATGCACCAATTTGTAAGTCGCTCTGGATAAGAGCGTCTGCTAAATGACTTAAATGTAAATGTAAATGTAAACATAATGATGCTGAGACTCAATGTAATTCCACGGTAACAGAATGGTGCTGAGACTCAATGTAATTCCACGGTAACAGAATGGTACTGAGACTCAATGTAATTCCACGGTAACAGAATGGTGCTGAGACTCAATGTAATTCCACGGAAACAGAATGATGCTGAGACTCAATGTAATTCCCGTTAGAAACAGAATTATGCTGAGACTCAATGTAATTCCACGGTAACATAATGACATAATGATGCTGAGACTCAATGTAATTCCACGGTAACAGAATGATGCTGAGACTCAATGTAATTCCACGGTAACAGAATGATGCTGAGACTCAATGTAATTCCACAGTAACATAATGACATAATGATGCTGAGACTCAATGTAATTCCACGGTAACAGAATGGTGCTGAGACTCAATGTAATTCCACGGTAACAGAATGGCGCTGAGACTCAATGTAATTCCACAGTTTTTTTTTTTACTGGGCAAGTCAGTTACTTAAGAACAAATTCTTATTTTCAATGACGGCCTAGAAACAGTGGGTTAACTGTCTTGTTCAGGGGCAGAACAGGGGGTTCGAACTTGCACCCTTCCAGTTACTAGTCTAACGCTCTAACCACTAGGCTACCCTGCCGCCCCGTAATTCCACAGTAACAGAATAAGAAAAGTTCAACAAACCATACAACTTTATGCACAAGGACAGCTTTTAACAACTTCCACAGAAGTTGGCAAAAAACACGTTTATTTGAACAGTGCAGATGCAGCGTCATGGTTGAGACTCCATATTCCTCTTAGTAGTACCTGCAGCATGATGTACTACAATACCCATAATGCCCTGTATACAGTACTGACTCACTCATGATCTACTACAATACCCATAATGCCCTGTATACAGTACTGACTCACTCATGATCTACTACAATACCCATAATGCCCTGTATACAGTACTGACTCACTCATGATGTACTACAATACCCATAATGCCCTGTATACAGTACTGACTCACTCATGATCTACTACAATACCCATAATGCCCTGTATAAAGTACTGACTCACTCATGATCTACTACAATACCCATAATGCCCTGTATACAGTACTGACTCACTCATGATGTACTACAATACCCATAATGCCCTGTATACAGTACTGACTCACTCATGATCTACTACAATACCCATAATGCCCTGTATAAAGTACTGACTCACTCATGATCGACTACAATACCCATAATGCCCTGTATACAGTACTGACTCACTCATG
This sequence comes from Oncorhynchus gorbuscha, assembly GCF_021184085.1. NCBI lineage: Eukaryota > Metazoa > Chordata > Actinopteri > Salmoniformes > Salmonidae > Oncorhynchus > Oncorhynchus gorbuscha. The sequence continues at coordinate 13,822 of NW_025750970.1, read as the reverse complement.
ATCTACTACAATACCCACAATGCCCTGTATACAGTACTGACTCACTCATGATCTACTACAATACCCATAATGCCCTGTATACAGAACTGACTCACTCATGATCTACTACAATACCCATAATGCCCTGTATACAGTACTGACTCACTCATGATCTACTACAATACCCATAATGCCCTGTATACAGTACTGACTCACTCATGATCGACTACAATACCCATAATGCCCTGTATACAGTACTGACTCACTCATGATCTACTACAATACCCATAATGCCCTGTATACAGTACAGACTCACTCATGATCTACTACAATACCCATAATGCCCTGTATACAGTACTGATTGTTCCTGTCCCTCTGCTCCTTCTTACAGGAGAACCCGTTCAGAAACCGCATCGTGGAAGTCTTCTCTGAGGACGGACAAGGCAACTTGAGCTTCAATGACTTTGTAGACATGTTCTCTGCTCTCTGCGAAACGGCTCCACGAGAACTGAAGACCATATACGCTTTTAAAATCTATGGTTAGTACTGGTTAGTACTGGTTAGTACTGGTTAGTACTGAGTAGACTAGTATGTCTCCTATGGTTAGTACTGAGTAGACTAGTATGTCTCCTATGGTTAGTACTGGTTAGTACTGGTTAGTACTGGTTAGTACTGGTTAGTACTGAGTAGACTAGTATGTCTCCTATGGTTAGTACTGAGTAGACTAGTATGTCTCCTATGGTTAGTACTGGTTAGTACTGAGTAGACTAGTATGTCTCCTATGGTTAGTACTGGTTAGTACTGGTTAGTACTGAGTAGACTAGTATGTCTCCTATGGTTAGTACTGGTTAGTACTGGTTAGTACTGAGTAGACTAGTATGTCTCCTATGGTTAGTAATGGTTAGTACTGAGTAGACTAGTATGTCTCCTATGGTTAGTACTGGTTAGTACTGTGTAGACTAGTATGTATCCTATGGTTAGTACTGGTTAGTACTGAGTAGACTAGTATGTCTCCTATGGTACTGAGTAGACTAGTATGTCTCCTATGGTTAGTACTGGTTAGTACTGAGTAGACTAGTATGTCTCCTATGGTTAGTACTGGTTAGTACTGGTTAGTACTGAGTAGACTAGTATGTCTCCTATGGTTAGTACTGGTTAGTACTGAGTAGACTAGTATGTCTCCTATGGTTAGTACTGGTTAGTACTGTGTAGACTAGTATGTATCCTATGGTTAGTACTGGTTAGTACTGAGTAGACTAGTATGTCTCCTATGGTTAGTACTGGTTAGTACTGAGTAGACTAGTATGTCTCCTATGGTTAGTACTGGTTAGTACTGTGTAGAC
>NW_025750970.1:0-7500 GCF_021184085.1 Oncorhynchus gorbuscha | reverse complement strand
TTAGTTATGTATTTACTTATTTAGTTATTTATTTAGTTATCTAGTAACTTATTTAGTTATTTATGTACTTATTTAGTTATTTATTTAGTTATTTAGTTACTTATTTAGTTATTTAGTAACTTATTTAGTTATTTAGTAACTTATTTAGTCATTTAGTAACTTATTTAGTTATTTAGTTACTTATTTAGTTATTTGGTTACTTATTTAGTTATTTAGTAACTTATTTAGTTATTTAGTTACTTATTTAGTTATTTAGTAACTTATTTAGTTATTTAGTAACTTATTTAGTTATTTAGTAACTTATTTAGTTATCTAGTAACTTATTTAGTTATTTATTTAGTTATTTAGTTATTTAGTTACTTATTTAGTTACTTATTTAGTTATTTGGTTACTTATTTAGTTATTTATTTACTTATTTAGTTATTTAGTAACTTATTTAGTTATTTAGTTACTTATTTAGTTATTTAGTTACTTATTTAGTTATTTATTTACTTATTTAGTTATTTAGTAACTTATTTAGTTATTTAGTAACTTATTTAGTTATTTGTTTACTTATTTAGTTATTTATTTACTTATTTAGTTATTTAGTTACTTATTTAGTTATTTAGTAACTTATTTAGTTATTTAGTTACTTATTTCGTTATCTAGTAACTTATTTAGTTATTTAGTTACTTATTTAGTTATTTAGTTACTTATTTCGTTATCTAGTAACTTATTTAGTTATTTGGTTACTTATTTAGTTATTTAGTTACTTATTTCGTTATCTAGTAACTTATTTAGTTATTTGGTTACTTATTTAGTTATTTAGTTACTTATTTCGTTATCTAGTAACTTATTTAGTTATTTAGTTACTTATTTAGTTATTTAGTAACTTATTTAGGCTTTTTGAATTTCTTGTGGAACATAGGCCATCAGCAAACTGCATCCAACCCGGTCCTTCTGTAGCTCAGTTGGTAGAGCATGGCGCTTGTAACGCCAGGGTAGTGGGTTCGATTCCCGGGACCACCCATACGTAGAATGTATGCACACATGACTGTAAGTCGCTTTGGATAAAAGCGTCCGCTAAATGGCATATTTCATTTCATTTCATTTCATTTCATTAAAACAAGTTTTGAATCTCGTCATTTCTCCCATTTTAAATCAAATCAAATCAAATCTCTTCGTCTCATTTTGAATCTCTCTTCCTCTTTCCTGCGTGTCAGATTTTAACGTGGATAACTTCCTGTGTAAGGAGGATCTGGAGAAGACGTTGAACCGGCTGACTAAAGGAGAGCTGACCCCTGAAGAGGTCAATCTGGTCTGTAGCAAGGCCATGGAGGAGGCTGACCTCGACGGGGACAGCAAGCTCTCCTTCTCGGACTTCGAGAACATGATCTCTAAAGCTCCAGACTTTCTAAGGTACGATGTCATGGATGTGGTCTGGTGTGTCAGGCTAGTGTATAATGTCTGGTGTGTCAGGCTATAATGTCTGGTGTGTCAGGCTAGTGTGTAATGTCTGGTGTGTCAGGCTATAATGTCTGGTGTCAGGCTAGTGTGTAATAACATGGAGGTGGAGATAACTTCTACTGCCTTATATAATTCTGCTTTCAGACAAAGATAACTTATACTGCCTTATATAATTCTGCTTTCAGACAAAGATAACTTCTACTGCCTTATATAATTCTGTCAGACAAAGATAACTTCTGCTACCCTATATAATGCTGCTTTCAGACAAAGATAACTTCTACTACACTATATAATGCTGCTTTCAGACAAAGATCACTTCTGCTGGCCTATGTAATGCTGCTTTCAGACAAAGATAACTTCTGCTGTTCTGCATGATGCTGCTTTCAGACAAAGATAACTTCTACTGGCCTATAAATGCTGCTTTCAGACAAAGATAACTTCTGCTACCCTATATAATGCTCAGACAAAGATAACTTCTGCTGCCCTATATAATGCTGCTTTCAGACAAAGATAACTTCTACTGGCCTATATAATGCTGCTTTCAGACAAAGATAACTTCTGCTACCCTATATAATGCTGCTTTCAGACAAAGATAACTTCTGCTGCTCTATATAATGCTGCTTTCAGACAAAGATAACTTCTGCTACCCTAAATAATGCTGCTTTCAGACAAAGATAACTTCTGCTGCTCTGCATGATGCTGCTTTCAGACCGAGATTAAACACAGAGAGAGAGAACCAATAGTGCTTGATCAGAGCCTTTTTACTGCTGACCAATCAATCTATCAACAGTATTGTAAATCGTTTTCATTTGAGAGCCCAAACCAGGCTAAAGAACCGGCAGTAAAAACCTCTCCCCATTCCAGAGAGCTTGACTTAGCTACAATGATATGCCCGTAAATCTGCCAATCACACGGGGCGGCTGTAGATTGGCTTGAACTCTTCCTGGTTTCCATGGTTTTTTGGTTGGAGCGTGTTGTCGTGGCAACCAGTCAGGCCTTTGGCAGGACGCTTTGCTACTAATGACGAGACAGTGACAGATAAAACGCGATGGCCTGTAAGACATAAATAGAGATAAACAACAACATGTCTCTCTCCTCCTGTAACAGGTGCCTGGCGAGTGAATGTTGTTATCCTCTCTAGGGTAGGTGAGGCAGCTAGCGTCAAAAAATACTAAGAAATACTTCCTTCTTGAAAATATATGTATTTATACATCAAAATAAAGCAACTTCTTGTTAATCCAGCCACTGTGTCAGATTTCAAAAGGCTTTACTTAGCAAAAGCAAACCATGCAAGTTGTTATCCTCTCCTAGGGTAGATGGGACGCAAGCGTCAAAATACTCAATTAAAATATTTAACATTCTTGAAAATATATGTGTTATACATCAAAATAAAAGCGCCCAGATTTCAAAAGGCTTTACGGCAAAACAAACCACGCGTTTATCTGAGGACAGCGCCCAGCATACAAACACATGAAAATCATATTTCAACCAGGCAGGTGCACCACAAAGTCTGAAATAGCGATATAATTAATGCCTTACCTTTAAAAAATATATATATATATACAAAAGTGAAAGATATTAGACAACGATAGGACAAAGTGACAGTATCAGACGAACGTAACAAAAATAAATTATAATTATATAAACAAACATACAATAATAAAAAAATAATAAAATAACGAGACATTGGATCACCTGCCAGAGGCTACATATACATTATAATGTGGAAACATTATGTGAGGATTATATAGATTCAATCAATGAGATGTGGGGGAGATTCTCCATATAGTCAATAAAGGTTGCCAAATTCTGTAAAATGTCTTTAACTTATTCCTCAAGCAGTAAGTGATTTTCTCCAAGGGATACAACTATTAACTTCCCTTTGAAGATCTTCTTCTGTTGGAATATTCTGACTGGCCTGTCAGTGTCTTTAGATTCACTGCTGAGGTGTGGAATACTCTGACTGGCCTGTCAGTATCTTTAGATTCACTGCTGAGGTGTGGAATACTCTGACTGGTCTGTCAGTATCTTTAGATTCACTGCTGAGGTGTGGAATACTCTGACTGGCCTGTCAGTATCTTTAGATTCACTGCTGAGGTGTGGAATACTCTGACTGGTCTGTCAGTATCTTTAGATTCACTGCTGAGGTGTGGAATACTCTGACTGGCCTGTCAGTATCTTTAGATTCACTGCTGAGGTGTGGAATACTCACTGGCCTGTCAGCATCTTTAGATTCACTGCTGAGGTGTGGAATACTCTGACTGGCCTGTCAGTATCTTTAGATTCACTGCTGAGGTGTGGAATACTCTGACTGGCCTGTCAGTATCTTTAGATTCACTGCTGAGGTGTGGGAATAGCTCTGACTGGCCTGTCAGTATCTTTAGATTCACTGCTGAGGTGTGGAATACTCTGACTGGCCTGCTCAGTATCTTTAGATTCACTGCTGAGGTGTGGAATACTCTGACTGGCTGTCAGTATCTTTAGATTCACTGCTGAGGTGTGGAATACTCTGACTGGCCCGTCAGTATCTTTAGATCTTCACTGCTGAGGGTGTGAATACTCTGACTGGCCTGTCAGTATCTTTAGATTCACTGCTGAGGTGTGGAATACTCTGACTGGGCCTGTCAGTATCTTTAGATTCACTGCTGAGGTGTGGAATACTCTGACTGGCCTGTCAGTATCTTTAGATTCACTGCTGAGGTGTGGAATACTCTGACTGGCCTGTCAGTATCTTTAGATTCACTGCTGAGGTGTGGAATACTCTGACTGGCCTGTCAGTATCTTTAGATTCACTGCTGAGGTGTGGAATACTCTGACTGGCCTGTCAGTATCTTTAGATTCACTGCTGAGGTGTGGAATACTCTGACTGGCCTGTCAGTATCTTTAGATTCACTGCTGAGGTGTGGAATACTCTGACTGGCCTGCAGTATCTTTAGATTCACTGCTGAGGTGTGGAATACTCTGACTGGCCTGTCAGTATCTTTAGATTCACTGCTGAGGTGTGGAATACTCTGACTGGCCTGTCAGTATCTTTAGATTCACTGCTGAGGTGTGGAATACTCTGACTGGCCTGTCAGTATCTTTAGATTCACTGCTGAGGTGTGGAATACTCTGACTGGCCTGTCAGTATCTTTAGATTCACTGCTGAGGTGTGGAATACTCTGACTGGCCTGTCAGTATCTTTAGATTCACTGCTGAGGTGTGGAATACTCTGACTGGCCTGATGCCCTGTTAGAATGGAGGAGGCTGTGGATCTGTTGGTAACCTCTTCCCCGTACAGACCCTTGGATCCTGCTGGATTTAATGGTTCATGGCCATCTCCCCAGCCCATTAGATGTAATGGAGTCATGGCCATCTCCCCAGCCCATTAGATGTAATGGATTCATGGCCATCTCCCCAGCCCATTAGATGTAATGGATTCATGGCCATCTCCCCAGCCCATTAGATGTAATGGATTCATGGCCGTCTCCCCAGCCCATTAGATGTAATGGAGTCATGGCCGTCTCCCCAGCCCATTAGATGTAATGGAGTCATGGCCATCTCCCCAGCCCATTAGATGTAATGGATTCATGGCCATCTCCCCAGCCCATTAGATGTAATGGATTCATGGCCATCTCCCCAGCCCATTAGGATGTAATGGATTCATGGCCGCCTCCCAGCCCATTAGATGTAATGGAGTCATGGCCGCTCTCCCCCAGCCCATTAGATGTAATGGAGTCATGGCTATCTCCCCAGCCCATTAGATGTAATGGATTCATGGCCATCTCCCAGCCCATTGATGTAATGAGCCATGTATTATCTCCCAGCCCATTAGATGTAATGTGGAGAGTTATGGCTGCCTCCCAGCTCATTAGATGTAATGAGCTCATGGCTGCCTCCAGCCCATTAGATGTAATGATTCATGGCCATCTTCCTGTGCCTCATTAGATGTAATGGATTCATGTCAGTTTCCAGCCCATTAGATGTAATGGAGTCATGGCCGCCTCCCAGCCCATTAGATGTAATGAGTCATGGCCATCTCCCCAGCCCATTAGATGTAGCCGAGCCATGGCCGTCTCCCCAGCCCAATAGATGTAATGGAGTCATGGCCATCTCCCCAGCCCATTAGATGTAATGGAGTCATGGCCGTCTCCCCAGCCCATTAGATGTAATGGAGTCATGGCCATCTCCCCAGCCCATTAGATGTAATGGATTCATGGCCATCTCCCCAGCCCATTAGATGTAATGGAGTCATGGCCATCTCCCCAGCCCATTAGATGTAATGGATTCATGGCCATCTCCCCAGCCCATTAGATGTAATGGAGTCATGGCCGTCTCCCCAGCCCATTAGATGTAATGGAGTCATGGCCGTCTCCCCAGCCCATTAGATGTAATGGAGTCATGGCCGTCTCCCCAGCCCATTAGATGTAATGGAGTCATGGCCGTCTCCCCAGACCATTAGATGTAATGGAGTCATGGCCGTCTCCCCAGCCCATTAGATGTAATGGAGTCATGGCCATCTCCCCAGCCCATTAGATGTAATGGAGTCATGGCCATCTCCCCAGCCCATTAGATGTAATGGATTCATGGCCGTCTCCCCAGACCATTAGATGTAATGGAGTCATGGCCATCTCCCCAGACCATTAGAGTCATGGCCGGCCTCCCCAGCCCATTAGCTGTATACACTGCTCAGATGACCTTGCAGGGCCCCCTCTACTTTTATTACTTCATGCAAAAGACTGTCCATTTCCAGCTTTGGCAGGGTAAAAGTCATCGGTACAGTATCGTCCTGTCATCCGAGCCGCGGTCCAATGTGACATTGGTACTAGTTCATCATTGTGGCCTTGAGAATGTCAGTACAGTGGCTCTATGTCACTTTAAGTAGCTCTATTAGCAGCAGAAAGTACTGTTGTAGGTTAATGTGAGTGTTGCAGCTCTGGCTGGGGTCTTCCTCCTAAATGGCACCCTATGCCCTATATAGTGCACTACTTTAGACCAGAGACAGCAGGACTCTGGCACCCTATGCCCTATATAGTGCACTACTTTTTAGACCAGAGTCAGTAGACTCTGGCACCCTATGCCCTATAGTGCACTACTTTTTTATCATGGCTCAAGCACTATGAATGGAATAGGTGCCATTTGGGATGCGGCCTTGTTCTGTTCTGTGATTCCCTCCCCAGAAAGACGTCATTTCTCATCACACAGAAAATGGCTTTTGTATAATCTCAGCTGCAACTGACAGTCAGCCAGACTGGCACAATACATATGAACAGGAGAGGAGAGGAGAGGAGAGGAGAGGAGAGGAGGGGAGGGGAGGGGAGGGGGGGCAGGGCAGGGCAGGGCAGGGCAGGGCAGGGCAGGGCAGGGCAGGGCAGGAGAGGAGAGGAGAGGGAGAGGAGAGGAGGAGAGGAGAGGGGAGGGGAGGGGAGAGGGGAGGAGGAGGGAGAGGGGAGGGAGGAGAGGAGAGGAGAGGAGAGGAGAGGAGAGGGGAGGGCAGGGGCAGGGAGGAGGGCAGGGCAGGGGTGAGGGCAGGGCAGGGGCAGGGCAGGAGAGGAGAGGAGGAGGGAGAGGAGAGGAGAGGAGAGGAGAGGAGAGGGAGGGGAGGGGAGGGGAGGAGAGGAGAGGGGAGGGAGGAGAGGAGGGGAGGGAGGAGAGGAGAGGAGAGGAGAGGAGAGGAGAGGGAGAGAGGAGAGGAGAGGAGAGGAATAAATCTGTCAGACGCTTTTAAAAGGAGATCTGGTTGAAAATGGAAGGGTTAATTCAAAATAGATGGATTCATGGCAACACAACTCTCTCAAGGTTTCTCCTCCGTCCCCTCCAGAGGTATCCAGTCAGCAGATATACTGTATCTATTGTTGATAAGGTTATTAGTCATGCTAGATGTATCCAGTCAGCAGATATACTGTATCTACATTTACATTACATTTAAGTCATTTAGCAGACGCTCTTATCCAGAGCGACTTACAAATTCTATTGTTGATAAGGTTATTAGTCATGCTAGATGTATCCAGTCAGCAGAGGACTGTATCTATTGTTGATAAGGTTATTAGTCATGCTAGATGTATCCAGTCAGCA
>NW_025750969.1:0-16974 GCF_021184085.1 Oncorhynchus gorbuscha | reverse complement strand
ACATCAAAACTCAAAAGAACAGACAAAGAATATTTCCCTTCAGTTGGTCCACGTTCACATTTTCCGCTACCCCAGTAATCACTCCTTTCAATGGTGCCCTTTTCTTGAGAGCAAAACAAGTCACATCTCCTCTGCCAATTCATTTGGCGCAAAGCGCCTGCTCCCTCTGACCAGCAAAAACACAAACCATTATCACAAGACCACTTCGGGTTACCTTCACCGATTCCACAGCACCTAACTCCGTTTTCACCCACCCTGAAACAAATGGATCAGCCAAAGGCAGGGGTCCACCTTCTCCAAACTTTTTACTCCCACCATCACATCTTTATCCTGACCATCGGTGTAAGCCTCGTGCTCCAAGGATTTCCCCAAACCTGCCACCTCTGATAATTCACCCTCACTCACTTCCGGTTCTCCTCCAAACCTTGATACAGCATGCAATTCGCTCTGTTTTACACTTTCTACCATTCTTCTTTGACAAACAATCTCTCTTTTTTCAACCATTTTTTATTTAACCAGGTAAGTTGACTGAGAACACATTCTCATTTACAGTAACAACCTGGGGAATAGTTCTAGCGGAGATGAATGAACACATTGTAAGTTGGGGATGATTAGGTGACTGTGATGGTATGAGGGACAGATTGGGAATTTAGCCAGGACACCGGGGTAAACACCCCTACTCTTACAATAAGTGCCGCAGGATCTATAGTGACCACAGACAGTCAGGACACCCGTTTAACCTCCCATCCGAAAGACGGCGCCCTACACAGGGCAATGTCCCCAATCACTACCCTGGTGCATTGGGATATTTATTTTAAACCAGAGGAAAGGGTGCCTCCTACTAGACCTCCAACACCACTTCCAGCAGCATCTGGTCTCCCATCCAGGGACCAACCAGGACCAAACAGGACCAACCCTGCTTAGCTTCAGAAGAAAGCCAGCAGTGGGATGGTGCTTTACACCACTCAAGCTCACCCTCTTGCTCCCTCTCTCTCATTGACCTCATCTGCCTCTTTTTCCCTCCACCCCACCTCCATATTCCAAGTATATGGTGTGACAGGTCCTCCCTGCTCTGTCTACTGGGTTTTGCTTTGATTACTGCCTACATGAGATTGGTGGACGGAGATGGGAGGGTCGTCACTGCTGATGAGGCACACCTGTGAAAGCTCAGCTGTGGCCTAAAGCCACTGTTTTCCATTCAGCAAGATATTCCTCTCTCCATGGTTGTTTTGTTGTGGCTTTGGCAATTGACACCTAATTTACTGACCTTCATGCCTCATCTGATTATTGTTGTTTACTTTATTTCTGGAATCAATTCATTTTATCATTCCTTTACTCGGTGTGTGGTTTCCCATTGTTTGTTACAATCTTGAGCCAGGTTGTAACAATGTCTCCTTGTGATAATATTCTTCTATCATATATCTCCGTTCTTGCTCTCTCAAGGGATGCCATTGTACTCCGTCTTGCAAAATCCTGCCTCTGGGAGCCAAAGGACCATTCAAACATTTTTTGCAATACAAAAATCTCTAGACCTTCGAGGCATAACAACGATGTGGTTTGAGTTATGGCAATGGGAGAGTACTTTCATGTTGTCGGCATAGGCAGCACATCCAATAGACATGGGGATCTTCACAACTGGCTACATGATTATTGCAGCTGAATGGGTGTAACTTTTGTTGACAATTTCAATACCTTTTTGGAAACACAACATGAGGATGGGATCCACCCAAATCCTTTGGGATCCTTTCACAGCATTATAAGGCTGCATTGAAACAATGACATAAACCCAACTCAATGAATCCCTACCATTGGATCGCTGAGTCATAATGCTTTAGCAAATGTACATTATACCAAGGGCATTGGTAGACACAATGTAAGTCACCTAATGTATGTCCCTCTAACTTCCCTGAATGCCTCAGCTGATCCTACAGCTATTGTATGCAGTCATCATGTGTCTATGAACCAGATGTATGCTGTTAGCACTAAGGTGGTGTGTCCTAGTAGGAAGTCCACTGTGTGCAGGTCACCCTGCACTAACATAAATAACATGAGAATATCTACTTGGGATAAGCTTCCCGAGCAAAGCAATGAAAACAAGCAAGCATCCCAGAAAAGTGCACAAAATATCCCACATTAACATATGTAGCTTAAGAAACAAAGTTCACGAAATTAACCTAAGCTAGTAAGAGATTACATTCATATTATATCTCTGAAACTCACTTAAACAATACCTTTGATACAGTGGTAGCAATAGAAGGTTATAACATTTACATTTACATTTAAGTCATTTAGCAGACGCTCTTATCCAGGCGACTTACAAATTGGTGCATTCACCTTATGACATCCAGTGGAACAACCACTTTACAATAGTGCATCTAAATATTTTAAGGGGAGGGGAGGGGGTGAGAAGGATTACTTTATCCTATCCTAGGTATTCCTTAAAGAGGTGGGGTTTCCAGGTGCTCTCCGGAAGGTGGTGATTGACTCCGCTGTCCTGGCGTCGTGAGGTTGTTCCACCATTGGGGAGCCAGAGCAGCGAACAGTTTTGACTGAGCTGAGCTGGAACTGCTTCCTCAGTGGGTAGGGAGGCGAGCAGGCCAGAGGTGGATGAACGCAGTGCCCTTGTTGGGTGTTAGGGCCTGATCAGAGCCTGGAGGTACTGAGGTGCCGTTCCCCTCACAGCTCCGTAGGCAAGCACCATGGTCTTGTAGCGGATGAGCTTCAACTGGAAGCCAGTGGAGAGAGCGGAGGAGCGGGGTGACCGTGAAGAACTTGGGAAGGTTGAACACTAGACGGGCTGCGGCGTTCTGGATGAGTTGTAGGGGGTTTAATGGCACAGGCAGGAGCCCAGCCAACAGCGAGTTGCAGTAATCCAGACGGGAGATGACAAGTGCCTGGATTAGGACCTGCGCCGCTTCCTGTGTGAGGCAGGGTCGTACTCTGCGGATGTTGTAGAGCATGAACCTACAGGAACGGGCCACCGCCTTGATGTTAGTTGAGAACGACAGTTTGTTGTCCAGGATCACGCCAAGGTTCTTAGCGCTCTGGGAGGAGGACACAATGGAGTTGTCAACCGTGATGGCGAGATCATGGAACGGGCAGTCCTTCCCCGGGAGGAAGAGCAGCTCCGTCTTGCCGAAGTTCAGCTTGAGGTGGTGATCCGTCATCCACACTGATATGTCTGCCAGACATGCAGAGATGGATTCGCCACCTGGTCATCAGAAGGGGGAAAGGAAGATTAATTGTGTGTCGTCTGCATAGCAATGATAGGAGAGACCATGTGAGGTTATGACAGAGCCAAGTGACTTGGTGTATAGCGAGAATAGGAGAGGGCCTAGAACAGAGCCCTGGGGGACACCAGTGGTGAGAGCGCGTGGTGAGGAGACAGATTCTCGCCACGCCACCTGGTAGGAGCGACCTGTCAGGTAGGACGCAATCCAAGCGTGGGCCGCGCCGGAGATGCCCAACTCGGAGAGGGTGGAGAGGAGGATCTGATGGTTCACAGTATCGAAGGCAGCCGATAGGTCTAGAAGGATGAGAGCAGAGGAGAGAGAGTTAGCTTTAGCGGTGCGAAGCGCCTCCGTGATACAGAGAAGAGCAGTCTCAGTTGAATGACTAGTCTTGAAACCTGACTGATTTGGATCAAGAAGGTCATTCTGAGAGAGATAGCGGGAGAGCTGACCAAGGACGGCACGTTCAAGAGTTTTGGAGAGAAAAGAAAGAAGGGATACTGGTCTGTAGTTGTTGACATCGGAGGGATCGAGTGTAGGTTTTTTCAGAAGGGGTGCAACTCTCGCTCTCTTGAAGACAGAAAATACAGAAATGCAAGTGGTGGAGGTGTTGCTGTTAATATTCAGAAACGCATTCCTGTAAAAATTAGAGGATCTCATGTTAAATACTGTTGAAGTAATATCGCTACAGGTTCATCTGCCTCACCTATAGCCCATTCTTGTGGGGAGCTGCTATATTGTATTTTTATTTAACCTTTAACTAGGCAAGTTCGTTAAGATCAAATTATTATTTACAATGACGGCCTACCAAAAGGCAAAAGGCCTCCTGCGGGGATGGGGGCTGAGATTTAAAATAAATCAAATATAGGACAGGCTATAGACCAACAAGTGCTAACAGTCGGTATCTGGATAACATGTGAAATACTTGATAATGTACAGTACCAGTCAAAAGTGTGGACACACCTACTAAATGTAAAAATTTGAATAAAAGCGAACAAAGTTAATTTGAGTTGCCTCTTCGTTTAATTCTCCTGCCCCAACAAAAAAATTGTCATGTGAAAAAGTAGATTTTCAGCCTTAATATTCTAAGAGCTGATTTGGGCTTGGCCTGGTTAATGGTTTGCGCAACATTGTAACCGATGTTTGAGTCCAATGCGTGGCTGTGTGCTGCCAGTATCTCTAACATAATTAGAATGAGATTCACTTTCTATGATTCTCTCGCTCTCTCTGCTCTGATAGACATGAGCCTGCAACTCTCATCTCGCCAGCGTTGCACTTCATTTATTTCTTTATAGAATCATAGCTGCGCAAAGGGTTCTGGAAGAACTGCAGCACCCCTGGTAAATTGAAATACATTTGCCAAAGTCATAGAATTACTGCTGTCTGTCCAGAGATAAATGAAATCATTCAGAATAGCCTACTACACTAATTTAGCCACAGAGGATAAATAAGCTTCTTTTTAAATAGCCTAGCTTTGGATTGTACCCCAATAACAAGGAATAGCCTACAGTCAGGAACATGTGGTAAATCTGTCAGTGAAAAAAACAGTAGGCAGACAAAACAGGCCTTTCAATACTTGAAATACAATCAAGAGAAAACACAGGTTGGAAAACAATGGCTCCTGCTATAAAGAAGGCTATGCTGTAGGCAACCAAAACATTTGATCAACTTCAAAATATTGTTTTACAAAAAAGAGAGAGGCTTTCGGGCAGAGCGCATCGACAATCACCAGCGAGTGAGCTGTGCATCATTGAGTGAGCCAGTGAAACTGGAAAGCATTTTAGGACTATAATTTCCTCCTCATATTGTAACCTACAATATGTCTCCCCACACACCTAGCTAGGCCTAGGATATTGATGGATTCAAGACAATGTCATTTTATCATTTCTAAGTGTCAAAGCAGCCTGCCATTTAAATCATTGGTGCTGTATTAAAAAAGATTCTGCCTAAGTCTCCAGTCATCTAAAGTGACATAAATTAAATTAAATGTGTTTATAAAAGGCCAAAATTCCCAGATCCTAGGCTGCTAAAAATGTTACCCATGTGTACACCTTCTGTATGTGGCTCTACTCTACTGCTCTACGCAACCGCAAATGCGATGATATGCATGCTTTTTCAATTTTAAAGGTGTTTTTTTTTCTCACGCATTCTCGGATATCTCCAGGTCACCTCCTCTAGCGCTCACTTTTTTGTTTAAAAACCTCCCCAATTTACAAATTATGCACTGGGGGTGAGGCACAAGTTACGCATGAACCTCTCTGGTACCAGTGGGATGGTAGCGTCCCACCTCGACAACAGCCAGTGAAATTGTGGAAAAACAAATTCAAAACAACATAAATTTCATAATTAAAATTCCACAAACAAAGTATTATACACCATTTTAAAGAAACTTCTTGTAAATCCAACCACAGTGTCCGATTTCAAAAGGCTTTCTACGAAGAAAGCACACCATGCGATTATATTAGGTCAGTGCCTAGTCACAGAAAACCATACAGCCATTTTCCAGCCAAGGAGAGGGCTCACAAAAGTCAGAAATAGCGATTACATTAATCACTCACCTTTGATGATCTTCATCTAGTGGCACTCTCAGGTCTCCATGTTAGACAATAAATGTTTGCTTTGTTCGATAATGTTCCTTTTTATGTCCAAGAACCTCCGTTTTGTTGGTGCGTTTAGTTCAGTAATCCAAAGGCACAAAGCGCGCTCTCAACATCCAGACGAAAAGTCAAAAAAGTACAATAAAAGTTTGTAGAAACATGTCAAACGATGTTTAAAATCAATCATCAGGTTGTTTTTGTCATAAATAATAAATAATATTTCAACCGGACAAAAGCTTCGTCAATAGAAAAGGAGAAACAAGAAATGCATGCTCCCGATCACACGCTGGACTCATCTCTGGAAACGTCCACTGTCCACTCATTGAAAGTGCTGCAGCTCCCTCATTTTCAGAGTTAAAGCCTGAAACAATGCCTAAAGACTGGCCACATGTAGAAGAAGCCATAGAGATCGTGAACTGGGTCCTAAGTCTTTGTATGGTGGATAGGCTTTCAATGGAAAAACAGCCTTTCAAAATAATAGTACTTCCTGGATGGATTTCCTCAGGTTTTCACCTGCCATATCAGTTCTTTTATACTCACAGGCATTATTTTAACGGTTTTGGAAACGTTCGAGTGTTTTCTATCCAACTATATGCATATCCTAGTTCCTGGGTCTGAGAAGCAGGCAGTTTAATTTGGGCATGATTTTCATCCAAAATTCAAATGCTACCCTCTACCCTTGTCATGTTTTGTCATTGATTATCATGTCTTGTCCCTGTGCTTCCCCTTCTATTCGTTTCCCTCTGCTGGTCTTATTAGGTTCTTTCCCTCTTTCTATCCCTCTCTCTCCCCTCCCTCTCTCACTCTCTCGCTCTCTCTTCTCTCCCCCTCGTTCCGTTCCTGCTCCCAGCTGTTCCCTATTCCCTAATCAATCATTTAGTCTTCCCACCTGTTCCCGATCCTTTTCCCTGATTAGAGTCCCTATTTCTCTCTCCTTGTTTTCCGTTCCTGCCCTGTCGGATCCTTGTCTATAATTCACCGTGCTGTGTCTATGTATTGCCCTGTCGTGTGTTTCCCTCAGATGCTGCGTGGTGAGCAGGTGTCTGA
The DNA here is from genome assembly GCF_021184085.1 of Oncorhynchus gorbuscha. NCBI lineage: Eukaryota > Metazoa > Chordata > Actinopteri > Salmoniformes > Salmonidae > Oncorhynchus > Oncorhynchus gorbuscha. The sequence goes on along the minus strand of NW_025750969.1, from coordinate 10,100 downwards.
GTCTGCTAGGTTCAAGTGCCTTCCCGAGGCAACCTGCAGTTCTTGATCAAGTCTCCAGTCTGTTCTCGTCTTTACGAGTAGTATTATGCCTTTTGTTTTGTAAAGTATCTTTACTGGATTAAAAACTCTGTTTTTCGCCGTCGCTTTTGGGTCCTCATTCACCTGCATAACAGAAGGATCCGACCAAGGAATGGACCCAGCGACTACAGATGCTAAGTAACACTGCCGTCGAGATCAAGGAGCCATGCTCGGCAGACACGAGCAGGAATTATCTGCTGCTCGCCATGCCGTGGAGAACCTGGCGGCTCCAGGTTCCGACCTCTCTGGACAGTTCCAGAGTCTTCGTCTCGTGCCACCTGTTACTTCCTGGCCTGCCGAGCCTCCGGAACCTAGGGTTAATAACCCACCTTGCTACTCGGGCAGCCCACAGTGCAGCTCCTTTCTCACCCAGTGTGATATTGTTTCTCTCTCCCCCAACACATACTCTATTTGAAGGCTCGGGTTGCTTACGTCATTTCACTCCTTACTGGCCGGGCTCGAGAGTGGGGCACAGCTATCTGGGGAGGCAAGGGCTGATTGTTCTAACAATTACCAGAACTTTAAAGAGGGAGATGATTCGGGTTTTTGACCGTTCAGTTTTGGGTGGGGGAGGCTTCTAGACCCTGCTTCCCTATGCCAAGGTGATCGATCCATACGGATTACTCTATAGGTTTACCGCTCTGCTGCCTCTAGTGACTGGAACAGAGCCGGCGCTGCTCGCTCGTTTTCTGGAGGGACTCACGCAGTGGTCAAGATGAGATTCTCTCTCGGGAGGTTCCTTCCAGTGTGGACTCTTTGATTGCTCTCGCCATCCGCATAGAAACTGACGGGTAGATCTTCGTCCTGCAAGCTTTTCGTGGAAGAGAGCTCGCGTCAACGGTGTTTCCCTGCTCCGCATCTGCAGCCATCTCCCTCCTCTGGCTCAGAGACTGAGCCCATGCAGCTGGGAGGTATTCGCATCTCGACCAAGGAGAGAGGACGGAGGATCACCAACGCCTGTGCCTCTATTGCGGTTGATGGACATTTGTCAGTTCACTGTCTCAGTAAAAGGCCAGAGCTCATCAGTAAGCGGAGGGGCTGGTGGCGCTACTATCAGGTCTCTTCATCTAGATCCTGTACTACTATGTCGGTCCATCACTGGACCGGTTCCCAGATGCTACATGCAGTGCCTTGATTGACTCTGAGGCTGAGGTTGTTTCATGGGCCAAGCATGGGCTCGAGAAACATGACATTCCTTTCAGACAGTTAGACAAGCCTACGCCCATGTTTGCCTTAGATGGTAGTCATCTTCCCAGTATCAGATTTGAGACACTACCTTTAACTCTCACAGTATCTGGTAACCACAGTGAGACTATTTCTTTTTGATTTTTCGTTCACCTTTTACACCTGTTGTTTTGGGTCATCCTGGCCCTAGTATGTCATAATCCTTCTATTAATTGGTCTAGTAATTCTATCCTATCCTGGAACGTTTCTTGTCATGTGAAGTGTTTAATGTCTGCCATCCCTCCCATTTCTTCTGTCCCCCACTTCTCAGGAGGAACCTGGCGATTTGACAGGAGTGCCGGAGGAATATCATGATCTGCGCACGGTCTTCAGTCGGTCCCGAGCCAACTCCTTCCTCCTCACCGGTCGTATGATTGTAGTATTGATCTCCTTCCGGGGACCACTCCTCCTCGGGTAGACTATACTCTCTGTCGGCTCCCGAGCGTAAGGCTCTCGAGGATTATTATCTGTGTCTCTTGACGCGGTACCATAGTGCCTTCTTCCTCTCCGGCCGGGCGGGAGTTCTTTTGTTAAGAAGAAGGACGGTACTCTGCGCCCTGCGTGAATTATCGAGCTGAATGACATAACGGTTAAAATCGTTATCCGCTTCCCTATGTCATCAGCCTTCGAGATTCTGCAGGGAGCCAGGTGCTTTACTAAGTTGGACCTTCGTAACGCTTACCATCTCGTGCGCATCAGAGGGGGGCCCGGTGGAAAACAGCGTTTAACACTCCGTTAGGGCATTTTGAGTACCGGGTTCTGCCGTTTGGTCTCGCCAATGCGCCAGCTGTTTTTCAGGCATTAGTTAATGATGTTCTGAGAGACATGCTGAACATCTTTGTTTTGTCTATCTTGACGATATCCTGATTTTTTCACCGTCACTCGAGATTCATGTTCAGCACGTTCGACGTGTTCTACAGCGCCTTTTAGAGAATTGTCTCTACGTAAAGGCTGAGAAGTGCTCTTTTCATGTCTCCTCCGTTACTTTTCTCGGTTCCGTTATTTCCGCTGAAGGCATTCAGATGGATTCCGCTAAGGTCCAAGCTGTCAGTGATTGGCCCGTTCCAAGGTCACGTGTCGAGTTGCAGCGCTTTTAGGTTTCGCTAATTTCTATCGGCGTTTCATTCGTAATTTCGGTCAAGTTGCTGCCCCTCTCACAGCTCTTACTTCTGTCAAGACGTGTTTTAAGTGGTCCGGTTCCGCCCAGGGAGCTTTTGATCTTCTAAAAGAACGTTTTACGTCCGCTCCTATCCTCGTTACTCCTGACGTCACTAGACAATTCATTGTCGAGGTTGACGCTTCAGAGGTAGGCGTGGGAGCCATTCTATCCCAGCGCTTCCAGTCTGACGATAAGGTTCATCCTTGCGCTTATTTTTCTCATCGCCTGTCGCCATCTGAGCGCAACTATGATGTGGGTAACCGTGAACTGCTCGCCATCCGCTTAGCCCTAGGCGAATGGCGACAGTGGTTGGAGGGGGCGACCGTTCCTTTTGTCGTTTGGACAGACCATAAGAACCTTGAGTACATCCGTTCTGCCAAACGACTTAATGCCCGTCAAGCTCGTTGGGCGTTGTTTTTCGCTCGTTTCGAGTTTGTGATTTCTTACCGTCCGGGTAGCAAAAACACCAAGCCTGATGCCTTATCCCGTCTGTTTAGTTCTTCTGTGGCTTCTACTGATCCCGAGGGGATTCTTCCTTATGGGCGTGTTGTCGGGTTAACAGTCTGGGGAATTGAAAGACAGGTTAAGCAAGCACTCACGCACACTGCGTCGCCGCGCGCTTGTCCTAGTAACCTCCTTTTCGTTCCTGTTTCCACTGCGTCTGGCTGTTCTTCAGTGGGCTCACTCTGCCAAGTTAGCTGGTCATCCCGGTGTTCGAGGCACTCTTGCGTCTATTCGCCAGCGCTTTTGGTGGCCGACTCAGGAGCGTGACACGCGCCGTTTCGTGGCTGCTTGTTCGGACTGCGCGCAGACTAAGTCGGGTAACTCTCCTCCTGCCGGTCGTCTCAGACCGCTCCCCATTCCTTCTCGACCATGGTCTCACATCGCCCTAGACTTCATTACCGGTCTGCCTTTGTCTGCGGGGAAGACTGTGATTCTTACGGTTGTCGATAGGTTCTCTAAGGCGGCACATTTCATTCCCCTCGCTAAACTTCCTTCCGCTAAGGAGACGGCACAAATCATCATCGAGAATGTGTTCAGAATTCATGGCCTCCCGTTAGACGCCGTTTCAGACAGAGGCCCGCAATTCACGTCACAGTTTTGGAGGGAGTTCTGTCGTTTGATTGGTGCGTCCGTCAGTCTCTCTTCCGGGTTTCATCCCCAGTCTAACGGTCAAGCAGAGAGGGCCAATCAGACGATTGGTTGCATACTACGCAGCCTTTCTTTCAGAAACCCTGCGTCTTGGGCAGAACAGCTCCCCTGGGCAGAATACGCTCACAACTCGCTTCCTTCGTCTGCTACCGGGTTATCTCCGTTTCAGAGTAGTCTGGGTTACCAGCCTCCTCTGTTCTCATCCCAGCTTGCCGAGTCCAGCGTTCCCTCCGCTCAAGCGTTTGTCCAACGTTGTGAGCGCACCTGGAGGAGGGTGAGGTCTGCACTTTGCCGTTACAGGGCACAGACTGTGAGAGCCGCCAATAAACGCAGGATTAAGAGTCCAAGGTATTGTTGCGGCCAGAGAGTGTGGCTTTCCACTCGCAACCTTCCTCTTACGACAGCTTCTCGTAAGTTGACTCCGCGGTTCATTGGTCCGTTCCGTGTCTCCCAGGTCGTCAATCCTGTCGCTGTGCGACTGCTTCTTCCGCGACATCTTCGTCGCGTCCATCCTGTCTTCCATGTCTCCTGTGTCAAGCCCTTTCTTCGCACCCCCGTTCGTCTTCCCTCCCCCTCCCGTCCTTGTCGGAGCGCACCTATTTACAAGGTACGTAAGATCATGGACATGCGTTCTCGGGGACGGGGTCACCAATACTTAGTGGATTGGGAGGGTTACGGTCCTGAGGAGAGGAGTTGGGTTCCGTCTCGGGACGTGCTGGACCGTTCGCTTATTGATGATTTCCTCCGTTGCCGCCAGGGTTCCTCCTCGAGTGCGCCAGGAGGCGCTCGGTGAGTGGGGGGTACTGTCATGTTTTGTCATTGATTATCATGTCTTGTCCCTGTGCTTCCCCTTCTATTCGTTTCCCTCTGCTGGTCTTATTAGGTTCTTTCCCTCTTTCTATCCCTCTCTCTCCCCTCCCTCTCTCACTCTCTCGCTCTCTCTTCTCTCTATCGTTCCGTTCCTGCTCCCAGCTGTTCCTATTCCCCTAATCAATCATTTAGTCTTCCCACACCTGTTCCCGATCCTTTTCCCTGATTAGAGTCCCTATTTCTCTCCTTGTTTTCCGTTCCTGCCCTGTCGGATCCTTGTCTATAATTCACCGTGCTGTGTCTATGTATTGCCCTGTCGTGTCGTGTTTCCCTCAGATGCTGCGTGGTGAGCAGGTGTCTGAGTCTGCTAGGTTCAAGTGCCTTCCCGAGGCAACCTGCAGTTCTTGATCAAGTCTCAGTCTGTTCTCGTCTTTACGAGTAGTATTATGCCTTTTGTTTTGTAAAGTATCTTTACTGGATTAAAAACTCTGTTTTCGCCAAGTCGCTTTTGGGTCCTCATTCACCTGCATAACAACCCTAGTGAAGTTAATGGCCAATTAGCTGATATAGCTATTGAATCTGAAACAGGGGAATTACTATCAGAATCCAAATGAATCAAAGATTCTCTCACTTCTATAAACTGCACACCTCTGATTGTATATCGACACCAAGCCAGTTTAAGTCCTTTCTGAAATAATTAAGAACTTATCTTGTCTCAACAGAGGAAGCCACCTTGCTGGGAGCCCAAATCTCTCTCAAAGAATTCAAAAGGGCATTGAATAGAATATAGGCAAATCACCTGGATGGGACCGTATTCCTCCTGAGGTCTATTTAAAATGTTGTAATCAATGAGGTTGACTATTGCTCAAAATGATCAATACAGCCATTCACAAAAGGTTCATTTGGGAAAGGTGAATACAGCAGTAATTTTACTTTGATAAAAAAAAGGTAAGAATGCCACCCAGTGTTCTCACTAACGCCAACTTGTTTTTAAACGCATATTAAACTTTTCTAAAAAACAGACCAAAGCAGATTTCTTAAAAAGCGTTTATGCTCAGATAACATCCACCTATAAGATATTTTAGATGCTTCATCAGAAATAACAGGTCCTTGAGCTGTATTATCTCTCGGTGCAGAAAAAGCTTTTGATAGACTAGAATAGTTATATCTCTGGTCTGTCTGGGAACATATGGGAATTGGCTCCAATTTCATTAATATGATTAAAATACTATATGCCAATCCCTCAGCCATTGTTATTAACAGGCAATATCTGCTCTTCTCCATTCGAAGCAGCGGGCAGGTGATCCATTTTTCACCCTTTGCTTTTATCCATGTAACCCCTGGCCAAGGCAATTCATCAATCGAACGAAATAACACCAATTTCTAAAAAGTATACTGATCACCTGTCTCATTATACGCAGATGATATTTTACTATGTCTAGACAATGTATCTCAATCATTCCCAAATACATTGAAGATCATAGAAAAATAAAATTTCAACTCAAGCTATAAAATGTATCTATATGTATATGGTCCTGGATAAAATTAGCACATTTACAAGGGAAGGATGTGGGGACTATCAGTATCAAATCTTTTATTGTATTTTCAGGGGTTATATTTGTATGGATTTATTTTGTACCTGTAACACCCCCTCAAATAAAGAAGACAAAACTAAATAAAGTTAGTCCTTAAAATAATAATGAATATTTGGCATAGGCAACAGATCTTGATGAGATATACTTTTAAGTGATTGGAGCGCCCTTCGTGGTGCTGAAAGAAAAGTGCCAGGATCACGCAATGATTAAGAAGTTGAACCAACCTGTGGTGCTGAACGATAGCTCTGCAATTCAGCCAGATCAGGAACAAACAAACATTAAATTGCAGTAGGCCTATAACCTAATAGGCCTACGACTATGTGGAATAGCTATTTGTAGGCTGTAGCCTAATGTAAATACAAAAACATATTGCTTAGTATCATTGCACGGTTCGTGAGGAGAGGTTTATTGCGAGTAAGCATTTCATTGTATTGTGTAGCCTACATCAATAAATACACTTTGATTTAATTAGCTTGAACACATGGTTACAATATACCCTATTACAGAATAAAATAAAACAGAGGTGAACTATCAATTCATATACTTTGTTTGCATAGATTAAACGGGCCTCTGCAGTGCACACACTTACTCAAATCAAATCAAATGTATTTATATAGCCCTTTGTACATCAGCTGATATCTCAAAGTGCTGTACAGAAACCCAGCCTAAAACCCCAAACAGCAAGCAATGCAGGTGTAGAAGCACGGTGGCTAGGAAAAACTCCCTCGAAAGGCCAAAATCTAGGAAGAAACCTAGAGAGGAACCAGGCTATGTGGGGTGGCAAGTTCTCTTCTGGCTGTGCCGGGTGGAGATTATAACAGAACATGGCCAAGATGTTCAAATGTTCATAAATGACCAGCATGGTCCAATAATAATAAGGCAGAACAGTTGAAACTGGAGCAGCAGCACGGCCAGGTGGACTGGGGACAGCAAGGAGTCATCATGTCAGGTAGTCCTGAAGCATGGTCCTAGGGCTCAGGTCCTCCTCCGAGAGAAAGAAAGAGAGAAAGAGAGAATTAGAGAGAGCATACTTAAATTCACACAGGACCCCGAATAGGACAGGAGAAGTACTCCAGATATAACAAACTGACCCTAGCCCCCCGACACATAAACTACTGCAGCATAAATACTGGAGGCTAAGACAGGAGGGTCAGGAGACACTGTGGCCCCATCCAGGACACCCCGGACAGGGCCAAACAGGAAGGATATAACCCCACCCCTTTGCCAAGCACAGCCCCACACCACTAGAGGGATATCTTCAACCACCAATTTACCATCCTGAGACAAGGCTGATTATAGTCCTCAAAGATCTCCGCCACGGCACACCCCAAGGGGGGCAGCCCAGACAGGATGATAACATCAGTGACTCAACCCACTCAGGTGACGCACCCCTCCCAGGGGCCGGTATGAGAGAGGCCCCAGTACGCCAGGTGACTCAGCCCCTGTAATAGGGTTAGAGGCAGAGAATCCCAGTGGAAGAGGGACCGGCCCAGGCAGAGACAGCAAGGGCGGTTCATTGATTGATTCCAAGATGGCGTAGCAGTAACTTGTCCTGTCATATCGTCTCTCTGTAAATATCGTCTCTTTTTCGTTTTAGATAAATATTTAATAAATAATAATATATGCCATTTGGCAGACGCTTTTTCTTCAGTCATGTGTGCATCTTTACGTATGGAAACATTTTTAAAAACATTTTTGCTAAACCTAAGCTTCCAAATACTCTTCTGCAACCCGCCAATGTAGCTACTTTTCCTAAAGTAGTTATATTTACTTCAGAAACCGAAACCGGAACCCTTCAACTGAAGCTAGCCAGCTATGCTAGCGGTCTTCAGCCAGCACTTTAGCTCGAGCTACGCCAGTTCGAACAACGCGACGCTAACCAGAGCATAACGGACCTATTTATTTTTTTATTTTTTACCGGATTCCCACCACAAACGGAACATTCTTCAGCTGGATCTTCACAACTGGCTACCGAGCTAACCAGCAACCCTGGTTGATTACTCTGGCTAGCGTTTCCACCCACGTAGCTTGAAGCTAGCCGGCCAGAGCTCCTAGCATACTCCTGGGCTACAATGCCTTGACTACGACCGGTCTATCGATGTCACCGCATGAAGAGGAATAAACAGACTCACCCCATCACAACGTCCTACAAAGAGCTAACTCTCTAGCCCTCGCTATCTCCTTGCTTGCTAACTCGGCCTGCTAACTGCTAGCTTGTTTAGCTTGTTTAGCCCAGAACACACCCAAGAACCTCCAGAAGCTAACCAGCTAGCTACAAGCTATTTAGCTACCAGCTAGCTAGCTACAAACTGTTGCTTTACCAGCTAGCTAGCTACAAGCTACTTAGTCATTGTTAGTTTTCTTAACCTGGATAACACTCGCCAGCCCCTGCCCCTGGACTCTGATCACTTGGCTACATAGCTGATGCACGCTGGACTGTCCATTAATCACGGTACTCGATTCTGCTTGTTTGTTTTATCTGTCGGACCGTTGCCTAGTCAATGCCATTTTACCTGCTGTTGTTATGCTAGCCGATTAGCTGTTGTCTCACCCACTGTTTTGGCTAGCTTTCCCAATTCAACACCTGTGATTACTGTATGCCTCGCTGTATGTCTCTCCCAAATATCAATATGCCTTGTATACTGTTGCTCAGGTTAGTTATCATTGTTTTAGTTCACTATGGAGCCCCTAGCCCCACTCCTCATACCCCTGATACCTCCTTTGTCCCTCCTCCAACATATGCGGTGACCTCACCCATTACCACCAGCATGTCCAGAGATAAAACCTCTCTCATCATCACCCAGTGCCTGGGCTTACCTCCATACCATACCCGCACCCCACCATACCCCTGTCTGCGCATTATGCCCTGAATATATTCTACCATGCCCAGAAACCTGCTCCTCTAATTCTCTGTCCCCAACGCTCTGGTGACCAGTTTTGATAGCCCTTAGCCGCACCCTCATACTACTCCTTCTCTGTTCCGCCGGTGATGTGGAGGTAAACCCTGGCCCTGCAGGTCCCCAGGCACCCTCATTTGTTGACTTCTGTGATCAGAAAAAGCCTTGGTTTCATGCATGTCAACATCAAGCCTCCTCCCTAAGTTTGTTTTACTCACTGCTTTAGCACACTGTGCTAACCCTGATGTCCTTGCCGTGTCTGAATCCTGGCTCAGGAAGGCCACCAAAAATTCAGAGATTTCCATACCCAACTATAACATCTTCCGTCAAGATAGAACTGCTAAGGGGAGGAGTTGCAGTCTACTGCAGAGATAGCCTGCAAAGTAATGTCATACTTTCCAGGTCCATACCCAAACAGTTCGAACTACTAATTCTGAAAATCACTCTCTCCCAGAAATAAGTCTCTCACTGTTGCCGCCTGCTACCGACCCCCCTCAGCTCCCAGCTGCCTGGACACCATTTGTGAATTGATTGCCCCCATCTAGCTTCAGGATTTGTTCTGCTAGGTGACCCTGACTGGGATATGCTTAACACCCAGCTTGATCCCTACAATCTAAGCTAGATGCCCTCAATCTCACACAAATCATCAAAAGAACCCACCAGGTACAACCCTAACTCTGTAAGCAAGGGCACCCTCATAGACGTCATCCTGACCAACTGGCCCTCCAAATACACCTCCGCTGTCTTCAACCAGGATCTCAGCGACCACTGCCTCATTGCCTGTATCCGCTACGGTGCCGCAGTCAAACGACCACCCCTCATCACTGTCAAACGCTCCCTAAAACACTTCTGTGAGCAGGCCTTTCTAATCGACCTGGCCCGGGTATCCTGGAAGGACATTGACCTCATCCCGTCAGTTGAGGATGCCTGGTCATTCTTTAAGAGTAACTTCCTCACCATTTTAGATAAGCATGCTCCGTTCAAAAATGCAGAACTAAGAACAGATACAGCCCTTGGTTCACTCCAGACCTGACTGCCCTCGACCAGCACAAAAACATCCTGTGGCGGACTGCAATAGCATCGAACAGTCCCCGCGATATGCAACTGTTCAGGGAAGTCAGGGAACCAATACACGCAGTCAGTCAGGAAAGCTAAGGCCAGCTTCTTCAGGCAGAAGTTTGCATC
>NW_025750968.1:0-16976 GCF_021184085.1 Oncorhynchus gorbuscha | reverse complement strand
TACAGGTCAGTCACAGTACCACACGACACTCATCCTACTACAGGTCAGTCATCAGTACCACACGACACTCATCCTACTACAGGTCAGTCACAGTACCACACGACACTCATCCTACTACAGGTCAGTCATTCGCAGTACCACACGACACTCATCCTACTACAGGTCAGTCAATGATTCTCATCCTACTACATCAGTCAGTCACCAGTACCACCCACGACACTCACCCTACTACATGTCAGTCCCACAGTACCTGACACTCATCACAGGCCACTCATTCGTAGTACCACATGACACTCATCCTACTACAGGTCAGTCGCAGTACCACACCACACTCATCCTACTGGAGGTCAGTCACAGTCCCACATGACACTCTCCTACTACAGGTCAGTCAGTCAGTACCACACGACCTCATCCTACTACAGGTCAGTCACAGTACCACACGACACTCATCCTACTCACACAGTACCACACGTCATCCTACTACAGGTCAGTCACAGTACACACGACACTCATCCTACTACAGGTCAGTCACAGTACCACAGACACTCATCCTTCTACACGTCAGTCACAGTAACACACGACACTCATCCTACTACAGGTCAGTCACAGTACCACATGACACTCATCCTACTACAGGTTAGGCACAGTACCACATGACACTCATCCTACTACAGGTCAGGTCAGTCACAGTACCACATACACTCATCCTTCTACAGGTCAGTCACAGTACCACATGTCACTCATCCTACTACAGGTCGATCACAGTACCACACGACACTCATCCTACTACAGGATAGTCAGTCACAGTACCACAAGACATTTCTCCTACTACAGGTCAGTCACAGTACCACATGACACTCATCCTACTACAGGTTAGGCAGGTCCACATGACACTCATCCTACTACAGGTCACACAGTACCACACTACACTCATCCTTCTACAGGTCAGTCGCAGGACCACACGACACTCATCCTACTACAGGTCAGTCACAGTACCACATGACACTCATCCTACTACAGGTCAGTCACAGTACCACATGACACTCATTCTACTACAGGTCAGTCAGTCACAGTACCATACGACACTCATCCTACTTCATGTCCGTCACAGTACCACACGACTCTCATCCTTCTACAGGTCAGTCACAGTACCTCACGACACTCATCCTACTACAGGTCAGTCGCAGTACCACACGACACTCATCCTACTACAGGTCAGTCACAGTACTACACGACACTCATCCTACTACAGGTCGAGTCACAGTACCACCACTCATCCTACTAGGAGGTCAGTCACAGTACTACATGATTCCACAGTCAGTCACAGTACCACACGACACTCATCCTACTACAGGTCAGTCACAGTACCACATGACACTCATCCTACTACAGGAGAGTCAGTCACAGTACCACACGACACTCATCCTACTACAGGTCAGTCAGTCAGTACCTCCACGACACTCATCCTTCGACAGGTCAGTCGCAGTACCACATGACCTCATCCTACTAGGTCAGTCACAGTACCACATGACACTCATCCTACTACAGGTCAGTCAGTCACAGTACCATACGACACTCATCCTGCTTCATGTCCATCACAGTACCACGACTCTCATCCTTCTACAGGTCAGTCACAGTACCACGACACTCATCCTACTACAGGTCAGTCACAGTACCACACGACACTCATCCTACTACATACAGGTCAGTCACAGTACCACACGACACTCATCCTACTACAGGTCAGTCACAGTACCACATGACTCATCCTACTACAGGTCAGTCACAGTACCTCACGACACTCATCCTATGACAGGTCAGTCACAGTACCAAATGACACTCATCCTGCTACAGGTCAGTCACAGTACCTCCACGACACTCATCCTACTACAGGTCAGTCACAGTACCACACGACACTCATCCTACTACAGGTCAGTCACAGTACAACATGATTCTCATCCTACTACAGGTCAGTCAGTCACAGTACCACACGACACTCACCCTACTACATGTCAGTCACAGTACTACACGACACTCATCCTACTACAGGTCAGTCACAGTACCACATGACACTCATCCTACTACAGGTCAGTCACAGTACCACACGACACTCATCCTACTACATGTCAGTCACAGTCACAGTATCCACCACACAGTACACTCATCCTACTACAGGTCAGTCACAGTACCACACGACACTCATCCTACTACAGGTCAGTCAGTACTACATGACACTCATCCTACTACAGGTCACAGTACCGCATCATCCTTCTACAGGTCAGTCACAGTACCATACAACACTCATCCTACTACAGGTCAGTCACAGTACCAAGCGATACTCATCCTACTACAGGTCCGTCACAGTACCACACAACACTCATCCTTCTACAGGTCAGTCACAGTACCACACGACACTCATCCTACTACAGGTGAATCACAGTAACACACGACACTCATCCTACTATAGGTCAGTCACAGTACTACATGATTCTCATCCTACTACAGGTCAGTCAGTCACAGTACCACACGACACTCATCCTACTACAGGTCAGTCACAGTACCACAAGACACTCACCCTACACATGTCAGTCACAGTACCACATGACACTCATCCTACTACAGGTCACTCATTTGTAGTACCACATGACACTCATCCTACTACAGGTCAGTCACAGTGCCACACGACACTCATCCTACTACATGTCAGTCACAGTACCACACGACACTCATCCTACTACATGTCAGTCACATTACCACACGACACTCATCCTACTACAGGTCAGTCACAGTACCACACAACACTCATGCTACTACAGGTCAATCAGTCACAGTAAAACACAACACTCATCCTTCTACAGGTCAGTCACAGTACCACATGACACTCATCCTACGACAGGTCAATCAGTCACAGTAAAACACAACACTCATCCTTCTACATGTCAGTCACAGTACCACATGACACTCAACCTGCTACAGGTTAGTCGCAGTACCACACCACACTCATCCTACTGGAGGTCATTCACAGTCCCACATGACACTCGTCCTACTACAGGTCAGTCAGTCACAGTACCACACGACACTCATCCTTCTACAGGTCATTCGTAGTAACACACGACGCTCATCCTACTACAGGTCAGTCACAGTACCACACGACACTCATCCTACTACAGGTCAGTCATTCGTAGTACCACACGACACTCATCCTACTACAGGTCAGTCACAGTACCACACGACACTCATCCTTCTACACGTCAGTCATTCGCAGTAACACACGACACTCATCCTACTACTGTTCAGTCACAGTACTACATGACACTCATCCTACTACAGGTCAGTCACAGTACCACATGACAGTTCATCCTTCTACAGGTCAGTCACAGTACCACATGACACTCATCCTACTACAGGTCAATCACAGTAACACACGACACTCATCCTACTACAGGATAGTCAGTCACAGTACCACAAGACATTTCTCCTACTACAGGTCAGTCACAGTACCACACAACACTCATCCTACTACAGGTCAGTCACTGTACCACACGACACTCATCCTACTACAGGTCAGTCACAGTACCACACGACACTCATTCTACTACAGGTCAGTCAGTCACAGTACCATACGACACTCATCCTTCTTCATGTCCGTCACAGTACCACACGACACTCATCCTACTACAGGTCAATCACAGTACCACACGACACTCATCCTACTACAGGTCAGTCACAGTACAACATGATTCTCATCCTACTACAGGTCAGCCAGTCACAGTACCACACGGCACTCATCCTTCTACAGGTCAGTCACAGTACCACATGACACTCATCCTACGACAGGTCAGTCGCAGTACCTCACGACACTCATCCTACGACAGGTCAGTCGCAGTACCACACGACACTCATCCTGCTACAGGTCAGTCACAGTACTACACGACACTCATCCTACTACAGGTCAGTCATTCGTAGTACCACACGACACTCATCCTACTGCAGGTCAGTCACAGTACCACACGACACTCATCCTACTACAGGTCAGTCACAGTACCACACGACACTCATCCTACTACATGTCAGTCACATTACCACACGACACTCATCCTACTACAGGTCAGTCACAGTACCACATGACACTCATCATACTACAGGTCAATCACAGTACCACACGACACTCATCCTACTACAGGAGAGGCAGTCACAGTACCACAAGACATTCCTCCTACTACAGGTCAGTCACAGTACCTCACGACACTCATCCTATGACAGGTCAGTCGCAGTACCACACGACACTCATCCTGCTACAGGTCAGTCACAGTACTACACGACACTCATCCTACTACAGGTCACTCATTCGTAGTACCACATGACACTCATCCTACTACAGGTCAGTCACAGTACCACACGACACTCATCCTACTACATGTCAGTCACAGTACCACACAACACTCATCCTACTACAGGATAGTCAGTCACAGTACCACAAGACATTTCTCCTACTACAGGTCAGTCACAGTACCACACAAAACTCATCCTACTACAGGTCAGTCACTGTACCACAGACACTCATTCTACTACAGGTCAGTCGCAGGACCACACGACACTCATCCTACTACAGGTCAGTCACAGTACCACACAAAACTCATCCTACTACAGGTCAGTCACTGTACCACACGACACTCATTCTACTACAGGTCAGTCGCAGGACCACACGACACTCATCCTACTACAGGTCAGTCACAGTACCACACAAAACTCATCCTACTACAGGTCAGTCACTGTACCACACGACACTCATTCTACTACAGGTCAGTCGCAGGACCACACGACACTCATCCTACTACAGGTCAGTCACAGTACCACATGACACTCATTCTACTACAGGTCAGTCAGTCACAGTACCATACGACACTCATCCTTCTTCATGTCCGTCACAGTACCACACGACTCTCGTCCTTCTACAGGTCAATCACAGTACCTCACGACACTCATCCTACGACAGGTCAGTCGCAGTACCACACGTCACTCATCCTGCTACAGGTCAGTCACAGTACTACACGACACTCATCCTACTACAGGTCGATCACAGTAACACACGACACTCATCCTACTATAGGTCAGTCACAGTACTACATGATTCTCATCCTACTACAGGTCAGTCAGTCACAGTACCACACGACACTCACCCTACTACATGTCAGTCACAGTACCACACCACTCAGCCTACTACAGGAGAGTCAGTCACAGTACCACAAGACATTCCTCCTACTACAGGTCAGTCACAGTACAACATTATTCTCATCCTACTACAGGTCAGTCAGTCACAGTACCACACGACACTCACCCTACTACATGTCAGTCACAGTACCACACGACACTCATCCTACTACAGGTCACTCATTCGTAGTACCACAAGACATTCCTCCTACTACAGGTCAGTCACAGTACCTCACGACACTCATCCTACGACAGGTCAGTCGCAGTACCACATGACACTCATCCTACTACAGGTCAGTCACAGTACCACATGACACTCATTCTACTACAGGTCAGTCAGTCACAGTACCATACGACACTCATCCTTCTTCATGTCCATCACAGTACCACACGACTCTCATCCTTCTACAGGTCAATCACAGTACCTCACGACACTCATCCTACGACAGGTCAGTCGCAGTACCACACGACACTCATCCTGCTACAGGTCAGTCACAGTACTACACGACACTCATCCTACTACAGGTCAGTCATTCGTAGTACCACACGACACTCATCCTACTACAGGTCAGTCACAGTACCACACGACACTCATCCTACTACAGGTCAGTCACAGTACCACATGACACTCATCAGACTACAGGTCAATCACAGTACCACACGACACTCATCCTACTACAGGAGAGTCAGTCACAGTACCACAAGACATTCCTCCTACTACAGGTCAGTCACAGTACCTCACGACACTCATCCTATGACAGGTCAGTCGCAGTACCAAACGACACTCATCCTGCTACAGGTCAGTCACAGTACTACACGACACTCATCCTACTACAGGTCAATCACAGTACCACACGACACTCATCCTACTACAGGTCAGTCACAGTACAACATGATTCTCATCCTACTACAGGTCAGTCAGTCACAGTACCACACGACACTCACCCTACTACATGTCAGTCACAGTACCACACGACACTCATCCTACTACAGGTCACTCATTCGTAGTACCACATGACACTCATCCTACTACAGGTCAGTCACAGTACCACACGACACTCATCCTACTACATGTCAGTCACAGTGCCACACGGCACTCATCCTACTGCAGGTCAGTCACAGTACCACCCGACACTCATCCTACTACAGGTCAGTCACAGTACCACAGCTACTACAGGTCAATCAGTCACAGTAAAACACAACACTCATCCTTCTACAGGTCAGTCACAGTACCACATGACACTCATCCTACGACAGGTCAATCAGTCACAGTAAAACACAACACTCATCCTTCTACATGTCAGTCACAGTACCACATGACACTCAACCTGCTACAGGTTAGTCGCAGTACCACACCACACTCATCCTACTGGAGGTCATTCACAGTCCCACATGACACTCGTCCTACTACAGGTCAGTCAGTCACAGTACCACACGACACTCATCCTTCTACAGGTCATTCGTAGTAACACACGACGCTCATCCTACTACAGGTCAGTCACAGTACCACACGACACTCATCCTACTACAGGTCAGTCATTCGTAGTACCACACGACACTCATCCTACTACAGGTCAGTCACAGTACCACACGACACTCATCCTTCTACACGTCAGTCATTCGCAGTAACACACGACACTCATCCTACTACTGTTCAGTCACAGTACTACATGACACTCATCCTACTACAGGTCAGTCACAGTACCACATGACAGTTCATCCTTCTACAGGTCAGTCACAGTACCACATGACACTCATCCTACTACAGGTCAATCACAGTAACACACGACACTCATCCTACTACAGGATAGTCAGTCACAGTACCACAAGACATTTCTCCTACTACAGGTCAGTCACAGTACCACACAACACTCATCCTACTACAGGTCAGTCACTGTACCACACGACACTCATCCTACTACAGGTCAGTCACAGTACCACACGACACTCATTCTACTACAGGTCAGTCAGTCACAGTACCATACGACACTCATCCTTCTTCATGTCCGTCACAGTACCACACGACACTCATCCTACTACAGGTCAATCACAGTACCACACGACACTCATCCTACTACAGGTCAGTCACAGTACAACATGATTCTCATCCTACTACAGGTCAGTCAGTCACAGTACCACACGGCACTCATCCTTCTACAGGTCAGTCACAGTACCACATGACACTCATCCTACGACAGGTCAGTCGCAGTACCTCACGACACTCATCCTACGACAGGTCAGTCGCAGTACCACACGACACTCATCCTGCTACAGGTCAGTCACAGTACTACACGACACTCATCCTACTACAGGTCAGTCATTCGTAGTACCACACGACACTCATCCTACTGCAGGTCAGTCACAGTACCACACGACACTCATCCTACTACAGGTCAGTCACAGTACCACACGACACTCATCCTACTACATGTCAGTCACATTACCACACGACACTCATCCTACTACAGGTCAGTCACAGTACCACATGACACTCATCATACTACAGGTCAATCACAGTACCACACGACACTCATCCTACTACAGGAGAGTCAGTCACAGTACCACAAGACATTCCTCCTACTACAGGTCAGTCACAGTACCTCACGACACTCATCCTATGACAGGTCAGTCGCAGTACCACACGACACTCATCCTGCTACAGGTCAGTCACAGTACTACACGACACTCATCCTACTACAGGTCACTCATTCGTAGTACCACATGACACTCATCCTACTACAGGTCAGTCACAGTACCACACGACACTCATCCTACTACATGTCAGTCACAGTACCACACAACACTCATCCTACTACAGGATAGTCAGTCACAGTACCACAAGACATTTCTCCTACTACAGGTCAGTCACAGTACCACACAAAACTCATCCTACTACAGGTCAGTCACTGTACCACACGACACTCATTCTACTACAGGTCAGTCGCAGGACCACACGACACTCATCCTACTACAGGTCAGTCACAGTACCACACAAAACTCATCCTACTACAGGTCAGTCACTGTACCACACGACACTCATTCTACTACAGGTCAGTCGCAGGACCACACGACACTCATCCTACTACAGGTCAGTCACAGTACCACACAAAACTCATCCTACTACAGGTCAGTCACTGTACCACACGACACTCATTCTACTACAGGTCAGTCGCAGGACCACACGACACTTATCCTACTACAGGTCAGTCACAGTACCATGACACTCATTCTACTACAGGTCAGTCAGTCACAGTACCATACGACACTCATCCTTCTTCATGTCCGTCACAGTACCACACGACTCTCGTCCTTCTACAGGTCAATCACAGTACCTCACGACACTCATCCTACGACAGGTCAGTCGCAGTACCACACGTCACTCATCCTGCTACAGGTCAGTCACAGTACCACACGACACTCATCCTACTACAGGATAGTCAGTCACAGTACCACAAGACATTTCTCCTACTACAGGTCAGTCACAGTACCACACAAAACTCATCCTACTACAGGTCAGTCACTGTACCACACGACACTCATTCTACTACATGTCAGTCGCAGGACCACACGACACTCATCCTACTACAGGTCAGTCACAGTACCACATGACACTCATTCTACTACAGGTCAGTCAGTCACAGTACCATACGACACTCATCCTTCTTCATGTCCGTCACAGTACCACACGACTCTCGTCCTTCTACAGGTCAATCACAGTACCTCACGACACTCATCCTACGACAGGTCAGTCGCAGTACCACACGTCACTCATCCTGCTACAGGTCAGTCACAGTACTACACGACACTCATCCTACTACAGGTCGATCACAGTACACACGACACTCATCCTTCTACAGGTCAGTCACAGTACCACATGACACTCATCCTACTACAGGTCAATCACAGTACCACACGACACTCATCCTACTACAGGTCAGTCACAGTACCACATGACACTCATTCTACTACAGGTCAGTCAGTCACAGTACCATACGACACTCATCCTACTACAGGTCAGTCACAGTACCACATGACACTCATCCTTCTACACGTCAGTCATTCGCAGTAACACACGACACTCATCCTACTACTGTTCAGTCACAGTACCACAAGACATTTCTCCTACTACAGGTCAGTCACAGTACCACACAAAACTCATCCTACTACAGGTCAGTCACAGTACCACACGACACTCATTCTACTACAGGTCAGTCGCAGGACCACACGACACTCATCCTACTACAGGTCAGTCACAGTACCACATGACACTCATTCTACTACAGGTCAATCAGTCACAGTACCATACGACACTCATCCTTCTACAGGTCAGTCACAGTACCATACAACACTCATCCTACTACAGGTCAGTCACAGTACCAAGCGATACTCATCCTACTACAGGTCAGTCACAGTACCAAGCGATACTCATCCTACTACAGGTCCGTCACAGTACCACACAACACTCATCCTTCTACAGGTCAGTCACAGTACCACACGACACTCAACCTGCTACAGGTTAGTCGCAGTACCACACCACACTCATCCTACTGGAGGTCATTCACAGTCCCACATGACACTCGTCCTACTACAGGTCAGTCAGTCACAGTACCACACGACACTCATCCTTCTACAGGTCATTCGTAGTAACACACGATGCTCATCCTACTACAGGTCAGTCACAGTACCACACGACACTCATCCTACTACAGGTCAGTCATTCGTAGTACCACACAACACTCATCCTACTACTGTTCAGTCACAGTACTACATGACACTCATCCTACTACTGTTCAGTCACAGTACTACATGACACTCATCCTACTACAGGTCAGTCACAGTACCACATGACACTCATCCTACTACAGGTTAGGCACAGTACCACATGACACTCATCCTACTACAGGTCAGTCAGTCACAGTACCACACTACACTCATCCTTCTACAGGTCAGTCACAGTACCACATGACACTCATCCTACTACAGGTCAATCACAGTACCACACGACACTCATCCTACTACAGGATAGTCAGTCACAGTACCACAAGACATTTCTCCTACTACAGGTCAGTCACAGTACCACACAAAACTCATCCTACTACAGGTCAGTCACTGTACCACACGACACTCATTCTACTACAGGTCAGTCGCAGGACCACACGACACTCATCCTACTACAGGTCAGTTACAGTACCACATGACACTCATTCTACTACAGGTCAGTCAGTCACAGTACCATACGACACTCATCCTTCTTCATGTCCGTCACAGTACCACACGACTCTCGTCCTTCTACAGGTCAATCACAGTACCTCACGACACTCATCCTACTATAGGTCAGTCACAGTACTACATGATTCTCATCCTACTACAGGTCAGTCAGTCACAGTACCACACGACACTCAGCCTACTACATGTCCGTCACAGTACCATACGACACTCATCCTTCTTCATGTCCGTCACAGTACCACACGTCACTCATCCTGCTACAGGTCAGTCACAGTACCACGACACTCTTCCTATTACAGGTCATCACAGTAACACACGACACTCATCCTACTATAGGTCAGTCACAGTACTACATGATTCTCATCCTACTACAGGTCAGTCAGTCACAGTACCACACGACACTCACCCTACTACATGTCAGTCACAGTACCACACGACACTCAGCCTACTACAGGAGAGTCAGTCACAGTACCACATGACAATCATTCTACTACAGGTCAGTCAGTCACAGTACCATACGACACTCATCCTTCTTCATGTCCGTCACAGTACCACACGACTCTCATCCTTCTACAGGTCAATCACAGTACCTCACGACACTCATCCTACGACAGGTCAGTCGCAGTACCACACGACACTCATCCTGCTACAGGTCAGTCACAGTACTACACGACACTCATCCTACTACAGGTCAGTCATTCACAGTACCACACGACACTCATCCTACTACAGGTCAGTCACAGTACCACACGACACTCATCCTACTACATGTCAGTCACAGTGCCACACGACACTCATCCTACTACAGGTCAGTCACAGTACCTCACGACACTCATCCTATGACAGGTCAGTCGCAGTACCACACGACAGTCATCCTGCTACAGGTCAGTCACAGTACTAGACGACACTCATCCTACTACAGGTCAATCACAGTACCACACGACACTCATCCTACTACAGGTCAGTCACAGTACAACATGATTCTCATCCTACTACAGGTCAGTCAGTCACAGTACCACACGACACTCACCCTACTACATGTCAGTCACAGTACCACACGACACTCATCCTACTACAGGTCACTCATTCAGTACCACATGACACTCATCCTACTACAGGTCAGTCACAGTACCACACGACACTCATCCTACTACATGTCAGTCACAGTACCACACAACACTCATCCTACTACAGGATCAGTCACAGTACCACAAGACATTTCTCCTACTACAGGTCAGTCACAGTACCACACAAAACTCATCCTACTACAGGTCAGTCACTGTACCACAGACACTCATTCTACTACAGGTCAGTCACCACACAACACTCATCCTACTACAGGTCAGTCACTGTACCACACGACACTCATTCTACTACAGGTCAGTCGCAGGACCACACGACACTCATTCTACTACAGGTCAGTCGCAGGACCACACGACACTCATCCTACTACAGGTCAGTTACAGTACCACATGACACTCATTCTACTACAGGTCAGTCAGTCACAGTACCATACGACACTCATCCTTCTTCATGTCCGTCACAGTACCACACGACTCTCTTCCTTCTACAGGTCAATCACAGTACCTCACGACACTCATCCTACTATAGGTCAGTCACAGTACTACATGATTCTCATCCTACTACAGGTCAGTCAGTCACAGTACCACACGACACTCACCCTACTACATGTCCGTCACAGTACCATACGACACTCATCCTTCTTCATGTCCGTCACAGTACTACACGACACTCTTCCTATTACAGGTCGATCACAGTAACACACGACACTCATCCTACTATAGGTCAGTCACAGTACCACACGACACTCAGCCTACTACAGGAGAGTCAGTCACAGTACCACATGACAATCATTCTACTACAGGTCAGTCAGTCACAGTACCATACGACACTCATCCTTCTTCATGTCCGTCACAGTACCACACGACTCTCATCCTTCTACAGGTCAATCACAGTACCTCACGACACTCATCCTACGACAGGTCAGTCGCAGTACCACACGACACTCATCCTGCTACAGGTCAGTCACAGTACTACACGACACTCATCCTACTACAGGTCAGTCATTCGTAGTACCACACGACACTCATCCTACTACAGGTCAGTCACAGTACCACACGACACTCATCCTACTACATGTCAGTCACAGTCCCACACGACACTCATCCTACTACATGTCAGTCACATTACCACACGACACTCATCCTACTACAGGTCAGTCACAGTACCACATGACACTCATCATACTACAGGTCAATCACAGTACCACACGACACTCATCCTACTACAGGAGAGTCACAGTACAACATGATTCTCATCCTACTACAGGTCAGTCAGTCACAGTACCACACGACACTCACCCTACTACATGTCAGTCACAGTACCACACGACACTCATCCTACTACAGGTCACTCATTCGTAGTACCACATGACACTCATCCTACTACAGGTCAGTCACAGTACCACACGACACTCATCCTACTACATGTCAGTCACAGTACCACACAACACTCATCCTACTACAGGATAGTCAGTCACAGTACCACAAGACATTTCTCCTACTACAGGTCAGTCACAGTACCACACAAAACTCATCCTACTACAGGTCAGTCACTGTACCACACGACACTCATTCTACTACAGGTCAGTCGCAGGACCACACGACACTCATCCTACTACAGGTCAGTCACAGTACCACATGACACTCATTCTACTACAGGTCAGTCAGTCACAGTACCATACGACACTCATCCTTCTTCATGTCCGTCACAGTACCACACGACTCTCGTCCTTCTACAGGTCAATCACAGTACCTCACGACACTCATCCTACTACAGGTCAGTCACAGTACCACACGACACTCATCCTACTACAGGTCAGTCACAGTACTACATGACACTCATCCTACTACAGGTCAGATCACAGTAACACACGACACTCATCCTACTATAGGTCAGTCACAGTACCACATGATTCTCATCCTACTACAGGTCAGTCAGTCACAGTACCATACGACACTCATCCTTCTTCATGTCTGTCACAGTACCACACGTCACTCATCCAGCTACAGGTCAGTCACAGTACTACACGACACTCATCCTATTACAGGTCGATCACAGTAACACAGGACACTCATCCTACTATAGGTCAGTCACAGTACTACATGATTCTCATCCTACTACAGGTCAGTCAGTCACAGTACCACACGACACTCACCCTACTACATGTCAGTCACAGTACCACACAACACTCAGCCTACTACAGGAGAGTCAGTCACAGTACCACATGACAATCATTCTACTACAGGTCAGTCAGTCACAGTACCATACGACACTCATCCTTCTTCATGTCCGTCACAGTACCACACGACTCTCATCCTTCTACAGGTCAATCACAGTACCTCACGACACTCATCCTACGACAGGTCAGTCGCAGTACCACACGACACTCATCCTGCTACAGGTCAGTCACAGTACTACACGACACTCATCCTACTACAGGTCAGTCATCACGTAGTACCACACGACACTCATCCTACTACAGGTCAGTCACAGTACCACACGACACTCATCCTACTACAGGTCAGTCACAGTACCACACGACACTCATCCTACTACATGTCAGTCACAGTACCACACGACACTCATCCTACTA
Source organism: Oncorhynchus gorbuscha (assembly GCF_021184085.1). Classification (NCBI taxonomy): domain Eukaryota; kingdom Metazoa; phylum Chordata; class Actinopteri; order Salmoniformes; family Salmonidae; genus Oncorhynchus; species Oncorhynchus gorbuscha. The sequence goes on along the minus strand of NW_025750968.1, from coordinate 2,863 downwards.
CATGTCAGTCACAGTACCACACGACACTCATCCTACTACAGGTCAGTCACAGTACCACACGACACTCATCCTACTACAGGTCATCACAGTACCACACGACACTCATCCTACTACAGGATCAGTCAGTCACAGTACCACCTACTACAGGTCAATCACACTCCCCTACTACAGGTCAGTCACAGTACCACACGACACTCATCCTACTGACAGGTCACTCATTCAGTACCACATGACACTCATCCTACTACAGGTCAGTCACAGTACCACACAAAACTCATCCTACTACAGGTCAGTCACAGTACCACACAAAACTCATCCTACTACAGGTCATTCTACTACAGGTCAGTCGCAGGACCACACGACACTCATCCTACTACAGGTCAGTCACAGTACCACATGACACTCATTCTACTACAGGTCAGTCAGTCACAGTACCATCGACACTCATCCTTCTTCAGGTCAGTTAGTAGTACAGTACCACTCAGTCCTACGTCACTCATCCTGCTACAGGTCAGTCACAGTACTACACGACACTCATCCTACTACAGGTCGATCACAGTAACACACGACACTCATCCTACTATAGGTCAGTCACAGTACTACATGATTCTCATCCTACTACAGGTCAGTCAGTCACAGTACCACATGACACTCACCCTACTACATGTCAGTCACAGTACCACATGACACTCATCCTACTACAGGTCACTCATTCACAGTACCACATGACACTCATCCTACTACAGGTCCAATCACAGAACCACGCGACACTCATCCTACTACAGGTCAATCAGTACCACACGACACTCATCCTACTACAGGATAGTCAGTCACAGTACCACAAGACATTTCTCCTACTACAGGTCAGTCACAGTACCACACAAAACTCATCCTACTACAGGTCAGTCACTGTACCATGACACTCATTCTACTACAGGTCCAGTCACAGTACCATACGACACTCATCCTACTACATGTCAATTACAGTACCACACGACACTCATCTACTACAGGTCCAGTCAGTCACTCCACGACACTCATCCTCAGGTCAGTCACAGTACCACACAAAACTCATCCTATGACAGGTCAGTCACTGTACCACCACTGACCTCATTCTACTACAGGTACCACCATCGACACTCATCCTGCTATCGAGGTCAGTCACAGTACTACCTGCTACAGGTCAGTTTCATCCTACTACAGGAGAGTCAGTCACAGACACTCATCCTACAAGACATTCCTCCTACTACAGGTCAGTCAGTCACAGTACCACACGACACTCACCCTACTACAGGTCGTCGCAGTACCACACCACACTCATCCTACTACAGGTCAGTCACAGTACCACATGACACTCATTCTACTACAGGTCAGTCAGTCACAGTACCATACGACACTCATCCTTCTTCATGTCCGTCACAGTACCACACGATCTCATCCTTCTACAGGTCAATCACAGTACCACACACTCATCCTACGACAGGTCAGTCGCAGTACCACACGACACTCATCCTGCTACAGGTCAGTCACAGTACTACACGACACTCATCCTACTAGTAATGCCATTCGTGTAAACCACACGACACTATCCTACTACAGGTCGTCACAGTACTAATACTCTACACTCATCCTACTACATGTCGGGGCCACAGTGCCACACGACACTCATCCTACTACATGTCAGTCATATTACCACAAGACATTCCTATTACTATACAGGTCAGTGACAGTACTCTCACGACACTCATCCTATGACAGGCTGCCTAGGCCCGGCCACCACACTCATCCTACTACAGGTCAGCCACCCGTAGTACCACACGACACTCATCCTACTACAGGCCGTCACAGTACCACACGACACCTATCCTACTACATGTCAGTCACATTACCACACGACACTCATCCTACTACAGGTCAGTCGCAGTACCACACGACACTCAACCTGCTACAGGTTAGTCGCAGTACCACAACACACTCATCCTACTACAGGTCAGTCACAGTACTACACGACACTCATCCTACTACAGGTGAATCACAGTAACACACGACACTCATCCTACTACAGGTCAGTCACAGTACCACACGACACTCATCCTACTACATGTCAGTCACATTACCACACGACACTCATCCTACTACAGGTCAGTCGCAGTACCACACGACACTCAACCTGCTACAGGTTAGTCGCAGTACCACAACACACTCATCCTACTACAGGTCAGTCACAGTACCACACGACACTCATCCTACTACAGGTCAGTCATTCGTAGTACCACACGACACTCATCCTGCTACAGGTCAGTCACAGTACTACATGACACTCATCCTACTACAGGTCCGTCACAGTACCACACAACACTCATCCTTCTACAGGTCAGTCACAGTACCACACAACACTCATGCTACTACAGGTCAATCAGTCACAGTAAAACACGACACGCATCCTACTACAGGTCAGTCAGTCACAGTACCACACAACACTCATCCTTCTACAGGTCAGTCACAGTACCACATGACACTCATCCTACGACAGGTCAGTCGCAGTACCACACGACACTCAACCTGCTACAGGTTAGTCGCAGTACCACAACACACTCATCCTACTGGAGGTCATTCACAGTCCCACATGACACTCGTCCTACTACAGGTCAGTCAGTCACAGTACCACACGACACTCATCCTTCTACAGGTCATTCGGTAGTAACACACGACACTCATCCTACTACATGTCAGTCACAGTACCACACGACACTCATCCTACTACATGTCAGTCACATTACCACACGACACTCATCCTGCTACAGGTCAGTCACAGTACTACACGACACTCATCCTACTACAGGTCAATTCACAGTACCACACG
>NW_025750967.1:10000-16982 GCF_021184085.1 Oncorhynchus gorbuscha | reverse complement strand
TTCAGGGAAACAAATGCCCACTACTGTGTGAAGAATGCTCGTCTTTTTATTTATTAAAACAATTATTTATTCAAACAAATGCTTTCCCAAGAAATTTGGTGTCCTCCAGTCTTGTCCCCACTCTTAGTGTTCTGGTGTTTTCAGTTCCACCCGGTATGGTACTGAGAATAACAATGTCTTAATAATGCATGTTAATACCGAATGCCTACTTAGGAATTGTGTCGATCAAAATATAATATTACTTTTTACATGTTACCAGTGTTACATTATTTACACCTCACGTCTTCAAAATGGTTCTCAATCAAGGTTCTCCTCACAGCATTCCCATTTGCAGCATGTTGCACCTGGACATCTTCATCCGCCTCGGGTAAGACCGCCCCGGGTAAGACCGCCCCGGGTAAGACCGCCCCGGGTAAGACCTCCCCGGGTAAGACCTCCCCGGGTAAGACCTCCCCGGGTAAGACCGCCACGGGTAAGACCGCCACGGGTAAGACCGCCACGGGTAAGACCGCCCCGGGTAAGACCGCCCCGGGTAAGACCGCCCCGGGTAAGACCGCCCCGGGTAGCTCTTCTTCTTGTCTCCTGCCAAGGTTATACAGAACTACCACTGCAATAATGATGTCAGTGTAGTGTCCATCTTCCTGCAGAGCCCCTCCTGTAGGCACGGAAATCTCTCTCTCTGAGACCTCTCGTCAGGATATGAGAGGTGGTGTTCTCTCTCTCTCTCTGAGACCTCTCGTCAGGATATGAGAGGTAGTGTTCTCTCTCTCTCTGAGATCTCTCGTCAGGATATGAGAGGTAGTGTTCTCTCTCTCTCTGAGACCTCTCGTCAGGATATGAGAGGTAGTGTTCTCTCTCTCTCTGAGATCTCTTGTCAGGATATGAGAGGTAGTGTTCTCTCTCTCTCTGAGATCTCTTGTCAGGATATGAGAGGTGGTGTTCTCTCTCTCTCTCTGAGATCTCTTGTCAGGATATGAGAGGTAGTGTTCTCTCTCTCTCTGAGATCTCTTGTCAGGATATGAGAGGTGGTGTTCTCTCTCTCTCTCTCTGAGATCTCTTGTCAGGATATGAGAGGTGGTGTCCTCTCTCTCTCTCTCTCTCTCTGAGATCTCTTGTCAGGATATGAGAGGTGGTGTTCTCTCTCTCTCTCTCTGAGACCTCTCGTCAGGATATGAGAGGTGGTGTTCTCTCTCTGAGATCTCTTGTCAGGATATGAGAGGTGGTGTTCTCTCTCTCTCTCTCTGAGACCTCTCGTCAGGATATGAGAGGTGGTGTTCTCTCTCTCTCTGAGACCTCTCGTCAGGATATGAGAGGTGGTGTTCTCTCTCTCAGACCTCTTGTCAGGATATGAGAGGTGGTGTTCTCTCTCTCTGAGACCTCTCGTCAGGATATGAGAGGTAGTGTTCTCTCTCTCTCTCTCTGAGACCTCTTGTCAGGATATGAGAGGTGGTGTTCTCTCTCTCTCTCTGAGACCTCTCGTCAGGATATGAGAGGTGGTGTTCTCTCTCTCTCTCTGAGACCTCTCGTCAGGATATGAGAGGTGGTGTTCTCTCTCTCTCTCTCTGAGACCTCTCGTCAGGATATGAGAGGTGGTGTTCTCTCTCTCAGACCTCTTGTCAGGATATGAGAGGTGGTGTTCTCTCTCTCTCTGAGACCTCTCGTCAGGATATGAGAGGTGGTGTTCTCTCTCTCTCTCTCTGAGATCTCTTGTCAGGATATGAGAGGTGGTGTTCTCTCTCTCTCTCTCTCTGAGATCTCTTGTCAGGATATGAGAGGTGGTGTTCTCTCTCTCTTCAGGTGTCTGGGGGTTTAAAGGCGGAGTCATAAAGTACCCATGACAGGCATATCCATTGTCACCTAGAAGGTGGCTTTGATATGCCCCTCTTTCCAGCATTGCACACATATGACTATTGTCTAAGACACTGGATGGATCCTGGCCATCCTAGCTAGGATGTTGGTGAGCTGATTTTTGTCATCACTGACAGCCTGCACGTTGATGGACCAGTAAGCTTTCCGATTACGGAATAGTTCTCCATTCAACGCCACCAGAGTTGGGAATAAGAATGTGTGTACAGTCTATCGCCCGAGTACACCTGGAAATCTAGCTCTTCTGTAAAATCCAGCTGGCGATTCCACTGTAGGATTGAATGTAGTGATTCTTCAGACCGACAAAAGCACTGGACAGTCTGGCTAGAATCATGCAGACGGTTGACTTGTAGAGTCCAAAACGGTCCCCAACCACCATCTGGAAACATCCAGTTACATAGAACTGTAGGGCCACCAGGAGCTGAAGTGGTGGGGGTACAGTCTCGTTCCCATCACTCCCATACTTCACGGTTGGGTCCAACCTTTCTTTCCAGTTGCATTACAGAGTCCTTGGAGAAGCGGTATCTCTGAAAATATTTCAATGTTATCATAAAACTCAACAGGATTCAACCTGTTTCTAATTGTGTTCGTTCTGGTGTCTCCACAGCAGATTTGCTGCCATTTAGTCAGTTAAACCACATCAAGTGGCAGTTTGGAGATTAATCTCCAATCTAAGTTTATATTAAAAATATATATATAATAATTGCAACAGGCTTCAAAATTATCTAAATTAAAAGTAAAATCTAAAATATAGATCAGATGAATAATTAAATTAAAACTAGGTTTAACATTTGGTGCAACAAGATGAACAGATAAACCTTGATTTAACCAGGTTAAGAGGTTATCCATGTTGGTGCAACCCAGCCGTAGTATATTTGAAGTTTAAAAATAATAATAATAATAATATATGCCATTTAGCAGACGCTTTTATCCAAAGCGACTTACAGTCATGTGTGCATACATTCTACGTATGGGTGGTCCCGGGGATCGAACCCACTACCCTGGCGTTACAAGCGCCATGCTCTACCAACTGAGCTACACTGAAGTTTGTAACTTTGAAATTTCAGACTTTATTTTCCCTTATGAAAAATGTATCGTCAACTCCTTTCAAAAGTGTCCATTAATTCTAATTAAAATGTCCTGTTGCTGCAGGATTATTTTCCTGCTGTTGCAAACTGGCTCAAATTAAGATCCAACATCTGTATCAAAATGCCAAGTTGCCCATTATTTTGGCGAGAAGAGGAGTTCTAAAAGAACACAGAGGGTTTAATGTTTCTCTCAGTCACCAGATCTCAACCCAATTGAACAACCAATGGGAGATTCTGGAGCGACGCCTGAGACGAGCGCGTTTGTGGGAATTCTGGATACCAATACGCCATCCCAGCCTGACCTTTAACCCAATACGCCATCCCAGCCTGACCTTAACCCAATACCATCCCAGCCATCCCAGCCTGACCTTAACCCAATACGCCATCCCAGCCTGACCTTTAACCCAATATCCCAGCCATCCCAGCCTGACCTTTAACCCAATACGCCATCCCAGCCTGACCTTTAACCCAATATGCCATCCCAGCCTGACCTTTAACCCAATATGCCATCCCAGCCTGACCTTTAACCCAATATGCCATCCCAGCCTGACCTTAACCCAATATGCCATCCCCAGCCTGACCTAACCCAATATGCCATCCCAGCCTGACCTTAACCCAATATGCCATCCCAGCCTGACCTTAACCCAATATGCCATCCCAGCCTGACCTTAACCCAATATGCCATCCCAGCCTGACCTTAACCCAATACACCATCCCAGCCTGACCTTTAACCCAATATGCCATCCCAGCCTGAACAGTGTAGATGGTATTGTCCTTCTGAAAAGTGAATTCCTCTACCAGTGTCTGTGTAAAACAGGACTAAAAAGCAGGTTTTCCTCTATGATTTTGCCTGTGTCCCTTTCTGTTTATCCTGAAAAACTCTCTAGTCTTTGCCGATGACAAGCATACTCATTCCATGATGCAGCCACCACCATGCTTGAAAATAAGGAGGCAATTACTCAGTGACTACCTCATGAAGCTAGTCGTTCTGCCCCTGAACAAGGCAGTTAACCCACTGTTCCTAGGCAGTCATTGAAAATAAGAATTTGTTCTTAAATGACTTGCCTAGTTGACTTACCTATAAAGGTAAAATAAATCAAAACAATAAAGCTGGTTGAGAGAATACCAAGAGTGTGCAAAGCTGTCATCGAGGCAAAGAGTGGCTACTTAGAAGAATAGAAGAATCTAAAATGAAATATATATTTTGATTTGTTAAACCCTTTTTTAGTTACTACATGATTTCATAGTGTTGATGTCTTCATTATTATTCTACAATGTAGAAAATAATCAAAATAAAGAAAAACCCTTGAGTTAGTAGGTGTCCAAACGTTTCACTGTACTGTATATAATCATCTATTCACTGGTACTGTATATAATCATCTATTCACTGGTACTGTATATAATCATCTATTCACTGGTACTGTATATAATCATCTATTCACTGTACTGTATATAATCATCTATTCACTGGTACTGTATATAATCATCTTTTCACTGGTACTGTATATAATCATCTTTTCACTGGTACTGTATATAATCATCTTTTCACTGGTACTGTATATAATCATCTATTCACTGGTACTGTATATAATCATCTTTTCACTGGTACTGTATATAATCATCTTTTCACTGGTACTGTATATAATCATCTATTCACTGGTACTGTATATAATCATCTTTTCACTTGAGTATCTTGTGTGACAAAAAAAAAGTAATCACAATTAATTATTTTTTTCGATCCCACTTTAAAACGTGAAAAAAAATCCATCCTAACTCTTACTATACATTTTATAATAAGAGTTTAATTAGCCAGAGTGTGTTGGCCAGAGTGTTATTACATGAGACAGTGAGAGGGTTGAGGAGGGGAGGAAGGGAATCGCCCAGAGGCGCAGAGAGGAACAGTTGTTACGTAATCAGCTGAAGTAGCTGTTTGGTTTCCTGTGAGGGTTCTAAAACAGATGACAACACACACACACACACACACACACACACACACACACACACACACACACACACACACACACACACACACACACACACACACACACACACACACACACACACACACACACACACGCCCAGAATTAGAAGAGAAGCTGTCCAATAGGAAAGATACACAGCATATTAGATAGAGAGGAATTGTTTTGGATGCTTTTGAGGGCAACTACTGAGGCCATGGTAGCATCCTTTAGATGTGTATCAGCATTATGCTTATTACGACCCAGCTAGCACCCCAGAGTACACGACCCAGCTAGCACCCCAGAGTACACGACCCAGCTAGCACCCCAGAGTACTCGACCCAGCTAGCACCCCAGAGTATACGACCCAGCTAGCACCCCAGAGTATACGACCCAGCTAGCACCCCAGAGTATACGACCCAGCTAGCACCCCAGAGTACACGACCCAGCTAGCACCCCAGAGTATACGACCCAGCTAGCACCCCAGAGTACACGACCCAGCTAGCACCCCAGAGTACACGACCCAGCTAGCATGCTACAATGAACGACACAGCTAGCATGCTACAATGAACGACACAGCTAGCATGCTACAATGAACGACACAGCTAGCATGCTACAATGAACAACACAGCTAGCATGCTACAATGAAAGACACAGCTAGCATGCTACAATGAAAGACACAGCTAGCATGCTACAATGAAAGACACAGCTAGCATGCTACAATGAACGACACAGCTAGCATGCTACAATGAACGACAGCTTGTTTGGTGAGGACATTGGGAGTCATACATACTGCCTGTCTGCTTGGTTTAACAGGGATGTTTAGAAACGCTCATGGTACGCTTTGGCTTGTAGAGCACGCTCAGAAACAGCTAGGCACAATTCCACGTCGCACGCACGCACGCACACACACACGCACGCACGCACACACACACACACACACACACACACACACTGTGGCTGTCATGTCAGTGTGTCCGGAATCCATTTAAGAAAAAAATATATATTTTTTTTTTCAACGTGACTAAATTCAAAACCAGATTCGGTGTTTGTGCTGAGAGAACGTCACCACTGTGTGTAGGTACAGAGAGGTACAGAGGTACAGAGAGTAAACACACATTATTTACGCTTGGTAAGAGGCAGCCACGAGGGTCTCACCACACATACACTGACTCACACACAAACGTGGTGATTCCTTCTGCCCACGCACTGAACAGGCTAACGAGCTGTAGGAGCGCGAGTGTTAACTCTGTTTGGGGTTACTGGTGTCCTGACAGATATATCTCTATGTCTGTCTATAAAGACCCCCTGTGGCTCACTATTACAGTGGCTGCTGAGCCCTCACTCACACACGCACACATAAATAAACACTGGCCACCGTGTGTGTGTGTGTGTGTGTGTGTGTGTGTGTGTGTGTGTGTGTGTGTGTGTGTGTGTGTGTGTGTGTGTGTGTGTGTGTGTGTGTGTGTGTGTGTGTGTGTGTGTGTGTGTGTGTGTGTGTGTGTGTGTGTGTGTGTGTGTGTGTGTGTGTGTGTGTGTCCTACCTTACATCCGAATATAAGCGAGACGGTGCTGTTGGTGCATGCTACTTTACAGTGGCACAACATTAGCGTAAAACAATCCGAGTGCTTGACGCTGGGTGTCAGTGTTGTCAGTGCCCGGGCACCTCCATCATGGTCTCTCTGTCCCCCCAGAGCCAGGAGCCCCCTGTACGTCTGTCTGTCACTCTCTGTCAGTCCCGGCTCTGCCTGCCTCCAGCCTGCTCTCTCTGCCTCCTTCCTCATCACAACCATCCTCATATCCAGGCAGAGGTGTTGGCAGGCTTCATAGAGTTCTCTCTTTCTCTCCTCCCTCAGTCTCCCCACGTCTCTCTCTTTACTATACAGCACAGCAGTCCCAGTGTACTCACTCTGTAAGATCACAGCACAGCGCTCTGTCTGTGTCTGTGCCTCTCTTCCTCCTCTACCCTCTCTCTCATTCCCTCACTCTCTCTCTCTCTCCGCTCGGCTGACTCGCCGCTCTGCATTCAGGCAGCCAGATCAATGAGCTCAGAGAGAGAGGGAAGAGCCA
>NW_025750967.1:0-7500 GCF_021184085.1 Oncorhynchus gorbuscha | reverse complement strand
GGCGGCAGATAGAGGGCGGCAGATAGAGGGCGGCAGATAGAGGGCGGCAGATAGAGGGGGGCAGATAGAGAGGGGCAGATAGAGAGGGGCAGATAGAGAGGGGCAGATAGAGAGGGGCAGATAGAGAGGGGCAGATAGAGAGGGACAGATAGAGAGGGACAGATAGAGAGGGACAGATAGAGAGGGACAGATAGAGGGCGACAGATAGAGAGGGACAGATAGAGGGCGACAGATAGAGGGCGACAGATAGAGGGCGACAGATAGAGGGCGACAGATAGAGGGCGACAGATAGAGGGCGACAGATAGAGGGCGATAGAGAGGGGCAGATAGAGGGACAGATAGAGGGACAGATAGAGGGACAGATAGAGGGACAGATAGAGGGACAGATAGAGGGACAGATAGAGAGGGACAGATAGAGAGGGACAGATAGAGGGCGACAGATAGAAAGGGACAGATAGAAAGGGACAGATAGAAAGGGACAGATAGAGGGCGGCAGATAGAGGGCGACAGATAGAGGGCGACAGATAGAGGGCGGCAGATAGAGGGCGGCAGATAGAGGGCGACAGATAGAGGGCGACAGATAGAGGGCGACAGATAGAGGGCGACAGATAGAGGGCGGCAGATAGAGGGCGGCAGATAGAGGGCGGCAGATAGAGGGCGGCAGATAGAGAGGGACAGATAGAGGGCGACAGATAGAGGGCGACAGATAGAGGGCGACATTATGGATCCCCATTTAGTTCCTGCCAAGGCAGCAGCTTCTCTTCCTGGGGGTCCCCTAATGGGGATCCATAATAAACCCCAGGAAGAGTAGCTGCTGCCTTGGCAGGAACTAATGGGGATCCATAATGTCGCCCCTCTATCTGTCGCCTCCTATCTGTCCTCTCTATCTGTCCCTCCATCTGCCGCCCTGCCGCCCTATCTGCCGCCCTTATCTGCCGCCCTCTATCTGCCGCCCCATCTGCCGCCCTCTATCTGCCGCGACAGATAGAGGGCGACAGATAGAGGGCGACAGATAGAGGGCGGCAGATAGAGGGCGGCAGATAGAGGGCGGCAGATAGAGGGCGGCAGATAGAGGGCGGCAGATAGAGGGCGGCAGATAGAGGGCGGCAGATAGAGGGCGGCAGATAGAGAGGGACAGATAGAGAGGGACAGATAGAGAGGGACAGATAGAGAGGGACAGATAGAGGGCGACAGATAGAGGGCGACATTATGGATCCCCATTTAGTTCCTGCCAAGGCAGCAGCTTCTCTTCCTGGGGGTCCCCTAATGGGGATCCATAATAAACCCCAGGAAGAGTAGCTGCTGCCTTGGCAGGAACTAATGGGGATCCATAATAAACCCCAGGAAGAGTAGCTGCTGCCTTGGCAGGAACTAATAGGGATCCATAATAAACCCCAGGAAGAGTAGCTGCTGCCTTGGCAGGAACTAATGGAGATCCATAATAAATCCCAGGAAGAGTAGCTGCTGCCTTGGCAGGAACTAATGGGGATCCATAATAAACCCCAGGAAGAGTAGCTGCTGCCTTGGCAGGAACTAAAGGGGATCCATAATAAACCCCAGGAAGAGTAGCTGCTGCCTTGGCAGGAACTAATGGGGATCCATAATAAACCCCAGGAAGAGTAGCTGCTGCCTTGGCAGGAACTAATGGGGATCCATAATAAACCCCAGGAAGAGTAGCTGCTGCCTTGGCAGGAACTAATGGGGATCCATAATAAACCCCAGGAAGAGTAGCTGCTGCCTTGGCAGGAACTAATGGGGATCCATAATAAACCCCAGGAAGAGTAGCTGCTGCCTTGGCAGGAACTAATGGGGATCCATAATAAACCCCAGGAAGAGTAGCTGCTGCCTTGACAGGAACTAATGGGGATCCATAATAAACCCCATGAAGAGTAGCTGCTGCCTTGGCAGGAACTAATGGGGATTCATAATAAACCCCAGGAAGAGGAGCTGCTGCCTTGGCAGGAACTAATGGGGATCCATAATAAACCCCATGAAGAGTAGCTGCTGCCTTGGCAGGAACTAATGGGGATTCATAATAAACCCCAGGAAGAGGAGCTGCTGCCTTGGCAGGAACTAATGGGGATCCATAATAAACCCCAGGAAGAGGAGCTGCTTCCTTTGGCAGGAACTAATGGGGATCCATAATAAATACAAATAATCACAGCTCATCTACGGACTCTGTAAAGTCCTCACAGGGTTTATAATCACAGCTCAACTACGGACTCTGTAAAGTCCTCACAGGGTTTATAATCACAGCTCATCTACGGACTCTCTAACATCCTCACAGGGTTTATAATCACAGCTCATCTACGGACTCTGTAAAGTCCTCACAGGGTTTATAATCACAGCTCAACTACGGACTCTGTAAAGTCCTCACAGGGTTTATAATCACAGCTCATCTGCAGGCTCTGTAAAGTCCTCACAGGGTTTATAATCACAGCTCATCTACGGACTCTCTAACATCCTCACAGGGTTTATAATCACAGCTCATCTACGGACTCTGTAACATCCTCACAGGGTTAAGTTAGGACTCTTTCCACACACAGAGGGAGAGCAGAGGATGAATGGAACATTTGTCAAAGTTACATTAAGCCTGCATGTAATAACCAATACAATTTTGACAAATCTATAACACTTGTAGTTTTTAAAAAGCAACAAGTATCATCTCTTTAGGATATACATGTTCATCGAGTAGAATATTAATCACTTTCTGCTGCATGTATTTACTGTAACTATCATGTGAAAGCTTGAAGAGTTTGAATCATTTTATTTTAAATTAAATCCTCTCCCTCTCCCTCTTCCTCTCCCTCTCCTCTCCCTCTCCCTCTTCCTCTTCCTCTCCCTCTTCCTCTCCCTCTTCCTCTCCCTCTTCCTTCTCCTCTCCTTCTCCTCTCCCTCTCCCTCTTCCTCTCCCTCTCCCTCTCCCTCTCCCTCTTCCTCTCCCTCTTCCTTTCCCTCTCACTCTCCCTCTCCCTCTTCCTCTCCCTCTCCCTCTCCCTCTTCCTCTCCCTTCTCCTCTCCCTTCTCCTCTCCCTTCTCCTCTCCCTCTTCCTTCCCCTCTCCCTCTCCCTCTTCCTCTCCCTTCTCCTCTCCCTCTTCCTTCCCCTCTCCCTCTCCCTCTTCCTTCCCCTCTCCCTCTCCCTCTTCCTTCCCCTCTCACTCTCCCTCTTCCTTCCCCTCTTCCTCTCCCTCTTCCTTCTCCTCTTCCTTCCCCTCTCCTCTCCCTTTCCCTCTCCCTCTCCCTCTCCCTTTCCCTCTCCCTCTCCCTCTTCCTTCCCCTCTCACTCTCCCTCTTCCTTCCCCTCTCACTCTCCCTCTTCCTTCCCCTCTCACTCTCCCTCTTCCTTCCCCTCTCCTCTCCCTCTTCCTTCCCCTCTCCTCTCCCTCTCCCTTCCCCTCTCCTCTCCCTCTTCCTTCCCCTCTCCTCTCCCTCTTCCTTCCCCTCTCCCTCTCCCTTCCCCTCTCCTCTCCCTCTTCCTTCCCCTCTCCCTCTCCCTTCCCCTCTCCTCTCCCTCTTCCTTCCCCTCTCCTCTCCCTCTTCCTTCCCCTCTCCTCTCCCTCTCCCTTCCCTCTTCCTTCCCTCTCCTCTCCCACTTCCTTCTCCTCTCCCTTCTCCTCTCCCTCTTCCTTCCCCTCTCCTCTCCTTTCCCTCTCCCTCTCCCTCTTCCTTCCCCTCTCAATCTCCCTCTTCCTTCCCCTCTCCCTCTTCCTTCCCCTCTCCTCTCCCTCTCCCTTCCCCTCTCCTCTCCCTCTCCTTCCCCTCTCCTCTCCCTTCCCCTCTCCTCTCCCACTTCCTTCTCCTCTCCCTTCTCCTCTCCCTCTTCCTTCCCCTCTCCTCTCCCTTTCCCTCTCCCTCTCCCTCTTCCTTCCCCTCTCAATCTCCCTCTTCCTTCCCCTCTCCCTCTTCCTTCCCCTCTCCTCTCCCTCTCCCTTCCCCCTCTCCTCTCCCTCTCCCTTCCCCTCTCCTCTCCCTCTCCCTTCCCCTCTCCTCTCCTTCCCTCTCCTCTCCCTTCCCCTCTCCTCTCCCTTCCCCTCTCCTCTCCCTCTCCCTTCCCCTCTCCTCTCCCTCTTTCCTCTCCCTTCCCCTCTCCCTCTTCCTTCCCCTCTCCCTCTTCCTTCCCCTCTTCCTTCCCCTCTCCCTTTTCCTTCCCCTTTCCCTCTTCCTCTCCCTCTCCCTCTCCCTCTCCCTCTCCCTTCCCCTCTCCTCTCCCTCTTCCTTCCCCTCTTCCTTCCCCTCTCCCTCTTCCTTCCCCTCTTCCTTCCCCTCTCCCTCTTCCTTCCCCTTTCCCTCTTCCTCTTCCTCTCCCTCTCCCTCTCCTCTCCCTCTCCCTCTCCTGTCCTCCATCAGTGACTGTGAGTAAATGAGATGTCAGTATAGATCACTCTCTTACCATTTACTGCTGTGTGTGTGTGTGTGTGTGTGTGTGTGTGTGTGTGTGTGTGTGTGTGTGTGTGTGTGTGTGTGTGTGTGTGTGTGTGTGTGTGTGTGTGTGTGTGTGTGTGTGTGTGTGTGTGTGTGTGTGTGTGTGTGTGTGGTTCAGCTGGTAGTTAGGTGGAAAGCCATTCTTGTGATTATTGTGACTTTGCCATTGTAATTGTTTGTAACCTGTAAGCTTGTGTAGTCTAAAATGAATCTATGATCGTATGCTCTCCATTTGTTGTTTGTAAGCTGTTCTTTGTATGACATTTTAATAATTGATAATTAACCAATGATATTAGGCCACTCTTGGCCATGATTACAGACACCCGTGTCTTTGTGATTATACCCTGATGAAGACAACTTGGCTGCTAATTAAATGCATGTTTGCATCTGAGCTCCTAGAGTGTGCGGCTCTTTTATTTTCAAGTTTCCTACTCCGCTAGCCAGCACCTCGCCTAAATAGGTGTGCGTTTATTTTTCTTCTAGATTGTTCTGTTACCCAGTAAACAGCACCCTACCGACAAAAGCTCTTAAACGATGCCGAATGATAATTATTTTCCTGACACTGGTCATAGACCCAGACAAGATTACTTTGAATAAAGCCAAAGGGTGTGTGTGATAAGATCATTGTTTCGCAGTCCCTTTTTGACATGCCGGAGGTAATTCTGACCTCTCGAAGAACGGTTACATTTATCTAAGCGCCAGACGAGAAAACCATCTACATATAGTCACTCTTAGTGATTATGTGCGTCAAGACATTATTCCACGGGACTCAGGTGGCATAAAGACCCATCATTGGGACAGCGCAACAGATGACTTCTGGGTGCGTTGGTGTGCCATCCTGAACAAATGCTCTATTGATTTAATGACATTGATTGTTGACCAGTTGAAGAAGGATTTTTATTGAAATGATAACACGTTAAAGACAAACACCGCTCTACAAATATCTGTTCATGATGATGGCATATTCAATGAACTGATGAAAACTAACCAAGCGCTCCAGGACAAGTTGTCTACAGAAATAAAGGAACTTAAAATCAAGAAATTCAACTAAGACTAAAAAAGACACGGCCGAGGATAAAGTCTACTTCTGGAGAAACCCTGACGAGGATAAAGTCTACTTCTGGAGAAACCCTGACGAGGATAAAGTCTACTTCTGGAGAAACCCTGACGAGGATAAAGTCTACTTGGAGAAACCCTGACGAGGGATAAAGTCTACTTCTGGAGAAACCCTGACGAGGATAAAGTCTACTTCTGGAGAAACCCTGACGGATAAAAGTCTACTTCTGGAGAAACCCTGACGAGGATAAAGTCTACTTCTGGAGAAACCCTGACGAGGATAAAGTCTACTTCTGGAGAAACCCTGACGAGGATAAAGTCTACTTCTGGAGAAACCCTGACGCAGGATAAAGTCTACTTCTGGAGAAACCCTGACGAGGATAAAGTCTACTTCTGGAGAAACCCTGACGAGGATAAAGTCTACTTCTGAGAAACCCTGACGAGGATAAAGTCTACTTCTGGAGAAACCCTGACGAGGATAAAGTCTACTTCTGGAGAAACCCTGACGAGGATAAAGTCTACTTCTGGAGAAACCCTGACGAGGATAAAGTCTACTTCTGGAGAAACCCTGACGAGGATAAAGTCTACTTCTGGAGAAACCCTGACGAGGATAAAGTCTACTTCTGGAGAAACCCTGCCGAGGATAAAGTCTACTTCTGGAGAAACCCTGACGAGGCCGAGGATAAAGTCTACTTCTGGAGAAACCCTGACGAGGTCGAGGATAAAGTCTACTTCTGGAGAAACCCTGACGAGGCCGAGGATAAAGTCTACTTCAGGAGAAACCCTGACGAGGCCGAGGATAATGTCTACTTCTGGAGAAATCCTGACGAGGATAAAGTCTACTTCTGGAGAAACCCTGACGAGGCCGAGGATAAAGTCTACTTCTGGAGAAACCCTGACGAGGCCGAGGATAAAGTCTACTTCTGGAGAAACCCTGATGAGGATAAAGTCTACTTCTGGAGAAACCCTGACGAGGATAAAGTCTACTTCAGGAGAAACCCTGACGGGGTCGAGGATAAAGTCTGCTTCAGGAGAAACCCTGACGAGGCCGAGGATAAAGTCTACTTCGGGATAAACCCTGACGAGGTCCTGCTCCTCCTCTCCATGACAGACGCAGGAGGGATGCCGCTTACTTCTATCCACCCGCGTCTGACCAACGCTCCACAACCAGCGCCTCATCAGCTTCCAGTGGTAGTTTTTTATTCAAGGAGAGACTGGACGGACGGAAGGGCGGAGGAGGCCGCAGGCACGCGCATCTACGAGATGTCGCACCCGACGGGGTAAGAAGAAACGACTATCAGAGGCAGAGGAGACCGTTCACACGGTCCCAGAACCCACAGGACTGAGTGGCTTTAATTTATCAAGCAACATATTGAGCCCTGCCCATGTCTCCTAGCTGAATAAAAGGTTATCTTTTGTGCAACGATTTTGATGTTAAGGTAGACATGTTTAAGTTTTTTAGGAACATCCATTTAAGGGAATACTTTAGCTCCCCTAATCCTGATGTTTCTATTGAACCAGTCGGTTGCTCTCCTGCACATACTCCGACTCCTTTTAGAAGCTAGAGTTATTTTATACCTCCAGCCAATCGCAATCACTCTATCGAGACATATTGCAGACATGTGGAAAAAGATGTTGGACATCTCTTTAACAATAAACAGGGGTCCAAATCTTTCCATAATTTACCTCAGGATGAAAAACAAGCTTTGCTTGATGTACAATCCGATACGTCAGTCCTTATTCGTCCTGCTGATAAGGGCGGGTCAGTTGTACTCATGGATAGGACAGTTTATGTACATGAGTGTCATAGACAGCTGCTTGACAACACCTTTTACAAGAAACTCAGAAGTGACCCCACTTCCCAATGTCAGAATACTCTCTTTACTGTCCTAGATGGGTATTTAAGATCTGGTCAGATAACCAAAAAAGAACATTACTTTTTGGCTATTCAACACCCTAAAAATTCCTGCGTTCTATACTTTTCTGAAATTACACAAGAATGTTACAAAACCTCCAGGGCG